>NC_048218.1:89482652-89500160 GCF_002007445.2 Ailuropoda melanoleuca
ATCCAGCTCAACTCAGGGGACCGGCTGAAAAAGGTGTCCCCTACTCCTCCGCCATCTTAACCTCCCCCGCATTTTCTAATTTTAATTTTAATTCAGTTTGTTATTGTTTATATCCTAAAAGATTTTTTTGATGAAATGTGTCTTTTAAGTGGACCTTTAGAAGGACTTCCTACATATTTCAGTGTAATTTAATTAACTTCCGAGGTCATCGATACCACCTCAGAGGAATCAAAAAGATTAGAAGATTTAAGCTACATAAAGGAGAGTTGATGATTGGTTAGAGGAACACGATATTTTTCACGCTGAGTATTATTAAAAAGAGAGGGGAAGTGGGAAAAATGTCTAAGGCCATCCCTTTCTTTGATGGGCCACTCTTACTATTGAGGCTTTTGCTCCAGATGGCCCTGGCTCCCCTGCACACCTGAGTCATCTGACTCCCGCTAAGCCCTGCTTCCCTTTCCTTCATAAGAGTCACCATTGACACAGCAAGGAAAGGAACAACAATTCTGATTTGCACATAGCGCCTGTAACATGGAGAGCTTGTGGGGAGGCATGTGGAGAGAATCAAAAAGAAGAATAGTGGGAAAGGGTGGCAGGTGAGGGTTACAAGGGAGGCATTTACTATCTGAGGGAGAACTGAGTTTTCCCATAGTGGTGGAGTATAGGGGGAGGGGTGAGTAGGAGCTTTTCAATAAAGAAGACTACTATAATTTGTTATCACTTTACAAATGAAAGAAGAATCATATTCCATATAAAAATATTANGAGTATAGGGGGAGGGGTGAGTAGGAGCTTTTCAATAAAGAAGACTACTATAATTTGTTATCACTTTACAAATGAAAGAAGAATCATATTCCATATAAAAATATTATGAACCTCAAAGATTCTTGACATAATTACAATCAGCTAGGGAAGCTATATGTGTATATATATATATATATATATATAGAGAGAGAGAGAGAGAGAGAGAGATGCCTCAACCCACCCTCAGAGAGTCTGATACAGCTGTGGGTTTCAGACAATGACCATGCCTGAGGCATTGGTATTTTTAAGTTCCCAGGTCACTTTATTGAGCAGGAAACAGCTGAGAACTGCTGGCATAGAAAATGCTCATCACTCTTCCCCTTTAAAATCACCTACAATAGGTATTAACCCATATGTGTTTTTTTAAAGGGAATTAAAAGAAGTAATATCTAAACATTCTGAAGCTATTAAAAAGCATCAAGAAACATATATCATTGTCATGAAAATGTATTCCTTGGAAATTTACACTTAAATAATCTCATATTTACTTAAAAAGCAAATTCACTTGGGGCGCCTGGGTAGCGCAGTCGTTAAGCATCTGCCTTCGGCTCAGGGCGTGATCCCCGCATTCGGGGATCGAGTTCCACATCGGGCTCCTCGGCTGGGAGCCTGCTTCTTCCTCTCCCACTCTCCCTGCTTGTGTTCCCTCTCTTGCTGGCTGTCTCTATCTCTGTCAAATAAATAAATAAAATCTTAAAAAAAAAAAAGCAAATTCACTTAATGAATACTTCCCTATTTAACACTAAGAAATACATGATACTGAACTCCAGTCAGTGGTTAGTTAGTATGTGTCTCTGAAATATTACATTTATCCCATTAGTGATGACCTCATACAAAGCAAATTATTAATCTATGGGAAGCTGAGGGAGATCTTTCCATTAGCATGATCATTTCCATAGTCTACAGCTGGTTGTTATGGATTTGACCCAAATGGCAGTAAATGTTAATGTAGTTTTTAAATATAGTTAACTTATTTTACATTGTTGTGAATCAAAACCTGACCAACTCAAGTATTGAAGTTTTATACAACACTAAATTATACTTCAATGGGATGATTCCATGATTCCACACACAAAGATGATTCTTATCCAAACATTAGATAGTTGCCCAACTTTTCTCCCACTGTCCAACTTTCCAGAAAGTTTATTGCAAGGCTTCCAAAGCCAAATAAAGTTAAAAACAGCAATCCTCTTTTTCTCCATGCCTTTCCAGCCTTCATACACAATACAGTGTGATGTTCAAACAGATTCTGCAGTTGCTGAATAGGTGAGATCCACTTAAATTTGTTCACAGAAATGTAATGCAGAGTGAGTTTGTTGTTACTATTTTGATTCAGATTATCTATAAGAACGGCAGGGGAAATTTTTTATTTCAACATCTAGTTATTTGTTTAACTCTTCTGTTACCTCATTTGACATTCAAGAAAATAGAGAAGGCTTTGTTTCCACCTGGGAGATGATGCTATTCCTATCAGAGAATAGGATATAGTTAGGTAGGGGGTAATAAGAAAGGGAAATAGATTTTCATTGTACTGTCTCAGTGTGGTTTCCTTGTTTTGTATGGATCGTTATGAGTACCTAGAACATTGGATTCAAACACACTTGAATGCCACTGTCAAAGTATATATTATACACAGAAATAAACAATTTCTGGAGTACTTTTTTTAGTCGATGATGATGATGATACCAATCTATGAATAAGTAATTATTGATTTTGTGGGGAAATTTATACCAAGAAATCAACCACAAATTATTAGGTGATCACTTTTTCACACTTCTTTCAATAGACATTTTACTTACCATGACCCAAGTATTGCTTTTAGAGGAAAGCAGCCAGGGGGATGAGGATATGAGAGAACCAGAAAGAGAAAACTCCAGGGTAAATAGGAAGGAGTTGAGTGCTGCCGGTGTAGAAAGTGCAGGGTAGAATGGGGAGAAGTGAAGCTGGAAGAGCTGACAGTTTGCCAGGGGGCTGTGCATGCCTTTTCAAGATATTGGACATTATCCAGTAGGCAACAGGAGACCTCGCAAAAGGATTAATATGGAGAATGATGGAGTCAGATTTTTGTTCTTGCTATATTAATCTAGTGTATGTATGTAGAGAACAAAAGTAGTGTTCAGCCTCTGGATTATAATCTATTACTGGATTGTGAAATCAATTTAATGGATTGTGATCAGCATTATGCTTAATAGAAATAGAAACAGAAGAGAATACAATAGGAATACATATGATAGGAAGTATTAGAGTTCATAGAGTATTGGAAGGTAAGTATTATGTTGTGAAATTTTGGTATCTGTTATATATCTAGGTATATTTATACCTATAAATAAAAATATAGATAGGAAGAAGAGAGACTGTGTGCTCTCTAGCTGTGTGTATTGGGGGGAAGGAAAGGTGTCCTGGTTGTGATGTACCATACACTTACTACCATGCAACTTGGTCAAAAATAATTGAAAGCCACTGGTTTAGAGGCACATTTGAGAGGGAAAAGTCTAGAGGCCATTTGGAGGTTATATTTGTGATAATCTAGGTGAGAAAAGTAAAAGGCAGATCCGGATGAGCAATAGTTAGTACAAAGAGGAGAAACCAAAGTAAAAGGAGGAAGGCAGGAAGCAAGGAAACAAGGAAGGAAGGAAAATTTTTACACATTGGTGGCAGGTGAGAAGCAAAAACATTTTCTAAGGATCAAAGTGCCACCAGCTCAGAAACATGAGCACATTTAGAGGTCAATGGAGAAACACAATTTGAAACATTTTGCGTGAAGGCAGGTGGCAAAGCAGCACATTTGTTGGATAGAGGCATGTAGGAAGCACAAAGGAGAGTTTTATAACCAAAGATAGTTGTATTGAAGAATCATCCATACTTGATATTACCTGAGGTGAAACAAGAAAGAGGGATGAGGAGCACCTGGCTGGCTCAGTCAGTAGAGCATGTGACTCTCGATCTTGGGGTTGTGAGTTTGAACCCCATGTTGTGCTTAGAGTTTACTTAAGAAAAAAGAAGGAGGGATGAGAAAAGAATTCTGGAGAATGTGAGCAATTAAGAAAAAACTATCAAATTAAGAAATGATGAGACTAAATTAATTAAGAGGGAACTCTAAGAAGTAACCCTCATGGACTGGAGGCTTTGAGAAAATAGCTAGTTACAGAGTTTCTAGAGGTAGCATTAAGAGTGAAAAATCATCTGTTTAGCTGTCAAAGGTCAGAGGGAAGGGGGTGGGGGAATGGGATAGACTGGTGATGGGTAGTAAGGAGGGCACGTATTGCATGGTGCACTGGGTGTTATTTGCAACTAATGAATCATCAAACTTTACATCAGAAACCAGGGATATACTGTATGGTGACTAACATAATATAAAAAAAAAACATTAAAAAAAAAGGTATATGGAGAGAACACTTTTAATGGTTATCGCCACAACTCAACTTGGAAACCTTGCTTCCTCGAGGATGGGAGTAGACACACTCTAGTTTAGCAAGCCTGGGGATAGTTTGGACCCCAAAAGTTAAATTAATCATGTTCACATATCTCCTATTTAGAATGTGGACTAAAATTTCGCATGCGTAATTTTTTCCTTGCAATTTCACACACTGGAAAAATTAGTCTTTGGGCTCACTATATGGTTGAGTATATGTTATAATCTCAATTACCTCTTTTTTAAAATATTTTTTATTATATTATGTTAGTCACCATACAGTACATCCCTGGTTTTTGATATAACGTGCGATGGTTCATTAGTTGCGTATAACACCCAGTGCACCATGCAATACGTGCCCTCCCTACCACCCATCACCAGCCTATCCCATTCCCCCACCCCCATCCCCTCTGAAACCCTCAGTTTATTTCTCATAGTCCATAGTCTCTCATGCTTCATTCCCCCTTCTGATTACCCCCTTTCTTTATCTCTTTCTGCTCAATTACCTCTGTTAAAAGAATAAATCATTATCTCAAACTGACACCTGATTTCATTATACAATCAAATGAAAGCTGTGCTAAGGGGGAAAAAACTAAAACCAAAGCAGAAATGAGATTGAAAGAGAAAGTGGGCACAGTGTCCAAAATACCAAAACCTTCACCTTGAAAGGAAGAGGAGAAATGGAACAATAGTTCAAGGGGAATGTAGAATGATGGGCTGATTTTCACTTTTGGAATATGAACACTGGAATTGGTGCCGGAATGGCCCAGTCAGTTAAGTATCAACTCTTGGTTTGGGCTCAGGTCGTAATCTCAGGGTCATGAGATGGAGCCCTGTGTCAGGCTCTCATTCAGCACGGAGTCTACTTGAGAGTCTCTCTCCTTCTGCCTCTCCCCCCTCCCCCCCCCAGGTGAAAGAAAGAAAGGAAGAAAGAGTGAGAGAGGGAGGGAGGAAGGGAGGAAAGAAAAGAAAGAAGAAGGTAGGAAGGAAGGAAGGAAGGAAGGAAGGAAGGAAGGAAGGAAGGAAGGAAAAGGAAAGGAAAGGAGGGAAGGAAGGAGGGAGGGGAGAGGGAGGAAGGGAGGGAGGCAAGAAGAAAGGAAGGAAGAAGAAAGAAAGAAAGAAAGAAAGAAAGAAAGAAAGAAAGAAAGAAAGAAAGAAAGAAAGAAAATGAACACTGGACATGATTATATTGGAAAAGCCCATAGAGAAAGAGAGAAAAAATGATGGTAATAAAAAGATGATTGAAGATATGAGATCTCCAAGGAAGTATGAAAGGATAGGGGAGTGGAGACAGATGAAACAGGAGGAAACCTATTTCACTAAGGTAAGAAGGAAGAGTTGTTATGCGTGGAAGGTAGGTTGCAATAATTCTAAGCTCAGATTTTTTAATTGAGTTGGAAGCAGTTGAGGGATCTGAGACTTGAAACCAAAGATTGGATAGACAACAGAGACAAATTAGAAAAGGGCTATATAGGATTAAGGCAGAGGATTCAGGGCCTCTCCAAGGAAGAGGGACCATGAATCTGTAATGACAACAACAAACAGCAAAGTTAAATGATTTTCTGCAATATGTCTCTGAGAAACCAAAATCTTGACTGAGACGTGAGGTTTTGATGATATGGACACGGGCAGAACTATTGTGATTAATGATGAGAGAATGGTTATAGTGGTGGGCTGTGGGTCTGGGCTGGATAGGAAAGAAGAGAAGAGAGCTCTCAGATTGAGTGTGCACTGGTGCAGGGATTGATGGCTAAGGGAAAGGCATGTGAGGACAAGAGAGTGAAAGAGCTGAAAGGTTAGGAGGTTTGGTCAAGGAGTAGTACTGGAGTATAAAATTTGAGAAGTTAAGTTCCATGGGATTGTGTTGCTAAATTAGAAGAATTGAGGATTTGAGGAGTTAAAAAATAAATAAGTGAAAGACCAGCATATTAGATGTCATCTATAGCTGTATATCACTTAGGGTGACATTGGGACAAAGAGCAAAGAGGAACCATAATCCAGGTATAAACTCTTAGTAAATGTGGGGAAATAATCAGGAGTTGGTAGATAACAGAACTGGAGAAGATAGAATAGCTAGATGACACAGTATTCTAGGATACTGAGCTAAGGGGACAGGAAGGACAAAAACCCTGTATGTGACAGAGGCTGGAGGGTGGGGTGGGGTTGGGCTCCTTGGAGGGCCTGGCTTAAATTGAAGAATGTGGAAGAACATTCAACCTCTTGATTAAGTGTATGTTGTGATTTGTTTACAATGGGAGGGGGACCATGTACGCGGGAGTGGGCAGCAGTGGGAGGACAGATTTCAGAGAGGAAGACACAGAACATCATTGGAATGAGACTTGGGGAATGTCTCATTCAAAAAGGGTTGAAACATGTTTAGGGCAGCAAGTATTAATTATCCCTCCCTTCCATTCAACTGGTCAATGATCTAACCCATTCTACTGGTCAATACAGGTGAAGGTCAGTATATAATCATTTGTGCTCAGTCTTCTTGGAAAACTCAGAAAGCCTTAGTCTGATGGAGAAGAAAAGTATAAGAAAATTTTCTTCTTTTTGTTACTTGTACCTCTCCTGTGTCCTTTTTCCTTATGGAGGTACAGCACTATAATAAAAAAACAGTAAGTTATTAGAATTATGTAAACGGCTACCATGATAAATTGCTTATATAATACACCTTTAAATTTAGTCAGCAGGGTTATTTGTATATTTTGGCATGCTCATTTATATTTATTAGATTTTTCTCTTGTTTTTGATATTTGAAATATTACTGAATAATTGTTTATGACTACTTAGAAGGAAACATATTAATACATATAGTGGTAAGCACATCTTTTTAATGAGTCACTGTAATTTACCTTGAGTGTTTAAAAAATTGATTTAAAATATTGATAAATAATTCTCAGTGACTTTATTAACACACCGTGTGTGTGTGTGTATGTGTGTGTGTGCTCTGTGCTTTTAGTATCCTCTATTTAGGATGTTTCCTAGAGCACTGGCTTTGAGATAGGGTGAGCATTATGTGTTAGCATGTAAAGTTTTAAGCACAACAAATAAATGTTTTTAAATACCAAGCAGAATGGTAAAAAATAAATATTAATGCAACAATCAATATTAACACTTTGCAATACCATCATGAGGTGTGAATGTTGAAAGCTGGTAACTTCACACCAGTTGGTTCTTTTGTTTTTCATTTTATAACTTTAAAATTTCAGTCAGCAAGAGATGGAAAAAGATACCCAAAGTAGTTTAAAGTAGCTCAGCCCTGATACTAATCTCCAATTAGGAAGAACAGAATGTCTTATCATTGGATGGGTTATGGGAGCAGCAATCAAGTATCCACTTAAGCAAAAGAAGTTAGTAAAATATTGTGCTCTATAACACCAGGGACGTATGTCATCTTCAAGTACAGGAAGCCATCACTGCCACTAAGGGCCCTGCTCAGCATTTCTGGCTCCAACAGAGAGTTGTCCTCACAGATACTTTAGAATTGAGTTATTATATCCTTCTCTCCACTTTAGTGGCATGAACACTAAGGGTGCATTCTAAAGTAGGTCTCGACTGCTAAATAATGGATTTAGGCAGAGTTCTCAGAGGGGGCATCCAGAGAACATGATCTTACATGTGGGAATGTCCATTTAAGGCATTCCACAGTTGCTGCCACTGCCACCTGTTAATTTAGGCTGTCAAAGAATATGAAAAAATGAAAATGAATGCCAAAAGGCTTAGCTGATGCTAGAGAGAGGTGCAGGTGGTTATGACAGGTTTTTGACCTCCTCTTAAGTACATCCTGATGACAGTAACATGCACAGTGGGGTCCTCAGGTCAGTCATCAACTCACCCACAGAGCATGACTATCACAAGTGGAAGGTGTGCTGGACCACTCAGTGCATTTGTTTTATATATTTTAAATTTCCTCACTGTTTTGGGGGGTAGGTAATATATTTATACAGCTCAAAATTAAAGAGGTAGAAAATAGTATGTAGTGAAAAGTCTCCTTTCCACTCTTATCCTCCAGTCACCCAATTTCCAATCTACATGGGCACCCATTGTTTATCATTTAAGTTAATGAATATAAGAAATATGGTAGTACATAATATTCTTTCTGAACTTGACTTTTACTAAATCTTAGAGGCTTGTTCTGTATCAGGGTATACACATATTTCCTCCTCTTTATCATGGTATAATATTCCATTATGCTGAAGACATATATTCCCCATTGATGAACACATGGGTTGTTTCCAGTGTTTTCTTCTTAGAAGTAGTGCTACAATTAAATAGAGTGTTTTTCTCTTAGAAATAGTGCTGTAGTTAACATGTCATTTTACATGTCATTTTATGCACATGTCATTTTACAGATGTCATTTTACATGTCATGCACATGTCATGTCATTTTACAATAATGAAGGAATGTCTGCAGGATATATTCCTTGAGTTAGAATCCAAGAGTTTGCACATTTGAAACTTCAAAAAATATTGCCAAATTAGACACGCATCAGCTGTGTATGAGACCTATTTTCATTTATTCTAACCAAACTAATGTGTTATCAAATTTTATCTTTTCCAAAATTAGATTAAAAAAATCAGAATGTAAGATGAATTTGTATTTCTCATATGATGTATGAGTTGAGAATCTTTTCCTATATTTGAGTCATTTGCATTTGCTTTTCTGTGTATTTCCACCTCTGTGTTTATATACCTGGGTTGTTGGTGTTTGTCTTAAGAGTGTTTTAAATTCAAAACAGATTTGAAAAGTTCCTTTTGGGCAAGTAAGTTTTCCCTTATATAATTCTGGCAATTCTTTGCACAGTAGGAGAAAATGATTTTCCTTTAATTTGTGTTGGGTTATAAACTTGCATTAGGACCCAATTACTATCCTTTAGCAGTGCCAATGCTGACCTCAGTGGCCATTGCTTACAGTGTGAGGTAAATGTCTCTGAAACGAAGTGCATGCTCATATTTTCAAGAAATGGGATAGTAGTTAAGCAATAACATCTAGAAAAAAATATTCCTAGTCTATAAAAATCAGAAAGCTCTTTATTAGTAGTAAGGTTCTTGTGTAAAAGCATTATTTCTTTTATGTTTGCAGATTGTAAAATCTTTGGCAATTTAGGAATTGTTTATTACTCGAGATTGTAACATTTTAGATTTTGATGTTGTTTCTAATGAACCAAGTCTAATGTTGTCATCTCTCCTAGAAAATCCTTAGATGAAAAATAAATATGGAAGAGGTTAATAGCTAGCTAAAGTTAGAACTCACCTGGAATATTTATTTAATAATGTGTTTTACAGGTAACAAATGGTAGCACAGTTATATTAATTTCGTGTGACTTTTTTCTTGTTAAATTTTGTTGAAACTGGTACATTTTAATTAGTGTCTGGTACAAACCATTGATTTCAAGTAGGAAAATAATTTGATTCCTCCTACTACATATTTACTCTAGAACAAGAAATATAAAGAATGTCAATAATGACTAAGTCAACCATGAAACCCAACTTGGAATTCTCTTCGAGTGGTGGCAGTAATTCGATAGAAGGGCTATTTTTCCTCCATGACATCAGAAGACCAGTGCTGAACTTTGAGTACCAGTTGCCTCCTGTAATAATGTTTTTTTTAATCTGAAAATTATAGATTATAGGTATATAGTAGGTTTTAAAATTTTTTGTTCATTCTTTATCTCTAAGGTGTAAAGAAATATTTCTTCACTTTCATACCCAGCCAAAAAAAAAAAAAGTTTCTTTATTTTCCTGAAATTGCTTTCATTTAAATACTTAGAGGTATGATCTTAACCGAGTTGCTTTGTTGTTTGTATGTTTAAGTCAGCACTTATTAAGAAGTTAGTGTGTGCCAGCAGTTGACTAACTACACCACCTTGAATTCTCACAACCACCCAAAGAAGTAGGACAATCATTAGCCCCATTTTGCAAGTAAGGAAACCAGGGCTGTGGAAAGTCAAATAACTTGCTTAAGATCAACCGTCCAGTAAGCAACAGAGTTATAACTTGAACTTAGGTCTATGTGATTCCAAACACGTAGTAACTATAACCACTATGTAATACTGCCTGCTTAGCAATAGAGTCCTTTTTCAAATTAAATCTTACATAGAACCATGAGTGATATTCAAAATATTTAATAATCAACCTCGCCAAATCACTAAACAATCATAAAAAAGGCACACAATAATTTAACAGATACCTACAATCAGGGTCTTAACAGGAGGTCAATTAATTTAGAAAGATAAAACAGAGCTGTTCTGAGGCTATTGTGGAGGGCCTATGACTCACCCCTGCAGACGGTCCATCACACACTTTTGGAAGAAGCTCATTCCTTCCTTATTCCTCCTTCCAACCCCCACCTCACAGAAACTGGGGTTTGATGTTAAAAGAAAAAAACTCATTAAGCCTCATACTGTTTGGATTAATCTATGACCTAATAGAAGAGCTCACATTCCTCTTATTTGTACTCTTTGTCGGTAACTGGAGATGAAGATATAGATTCATTCAAATTCCCTTAAAATATCTTTTCACTAGACTTTATTCTAACATTTCTAGTAGCATTTCATAGGGGAAACTGTCCTTATACATTTTAGCATGCACCTGTTGGGAAATACATGTCTGTCCTTTATGGTCATTTACTGAATATTCACAACTATACTTACAGTTCCCCTTTAGCTCAAAATTACTTTCCTTTTTGAAACACCATATAGGGAGTATATGTCCAAGAGGGGATTTGGCTTTAAACATTCATGATTCATTTATTTAAATAGTTGCCAGGTAAACTACACAGTGGGAAGATGACCTTGGATGTCATTCTTACTATGAGAAAATCAGACAAAGCCTAAAAGAAAGAGTACAGGAGAAGCCTAGTAATTGTGAAAACTCCTACATTGGGGCCTGAATACATCAGTGACTGAGCCGGTTAGTACTTTAATTTTCTTTTTTTCAGAAAGTACTTGTGTTGGTTTACTATACAAAGAAACATAGTTAAAACAAGAGCAAACGAACACAAATCAAAAAAGAGAACCAGACAGGGCACTGGCCAGTGAAGTAGGATAGGAAAGAAGAAATAGAGTAAATCAGGAAACCCTAATCTGTGCTCCCCGGCCTCCAAATACACCAAGTGGTAGTCTGTGCTTTCTAGGAACCAAGGTGGAAAGAGAACTGGAATTCATTTAGCTAGCTCCATTATTAATTTCAGATAATACTGATCATGAAAAGAGATAGTCTTTTCATTAATACTGAGCTTTAAAAGAAATTTGTCATGTAAGAATCTATATGAGAACTATCAGTGTCTTTGAGGTCATTGATTTGGGAATATGAATACAGTTTTAGGAGCATATTATATGCAAAAACAATGGCTCTATTTTTGTCTCAATTGTATAACGTTTGCATGTTTTTATCTTGAGGTGTTTGCACGGGGAATATGGTTTTACATGTTCATCTTTTAGAAACTTTTATTTCATAAAGCAGTGTCATTCAACACATTTTTATTGTGTGCCTATTCTGTGCCAGGCACTATGTTAAGCTCTGGGGATGTAACCCAAAGCAGTCATGTTCTTTTCCTTCATAAGGATTCTAGTTCATAAATGAAAAAGCAATGAAAAAAAATGCAGTATGCATTCCAGTGAAGGAGGAATGAGATGCTATGACAATACATGGCGTCTGACAACTCCTAGAGTTATGGTGCCCAGATTGTTTATTTCATCTATCAGTACAGCCAAGAAAAGACATTTTTGAAAAGAAAAGAAAAAAGCTAGTGCTTCCTAACAACAACGTTGTATTTAAAGGACATTTTAAATTAAAAAGGTAGGAATAATAAGGGCACCTGGGTTGCTCAGTCAGTTAAGCATCTGATTCTTGATCTTAGCTGGGGTCTTGGCCTCAGGATCATGAGTTCAGGACCTGCATTGGGTTCCACACTGAATGTGGAGCCTACTTAAAAATATATATATATATTTATATATATATGAATATAGTCTTAAAATGAAGGACAGACTTTCACCAAAAAAGACAATAGACAAAGACAATTGTCAATTTTAATTTAAGATATATATAATGTTTTAGCTGTAGAAATATTATAACAAAACCTGACTTTAATTGCAATTTATAGAAAGTGCTGCAAAAACATAATGCCAGGATAGAAAATAAAAGGAAGGGGCTACTCCAGAAAGAGAGAACAGGGAACTCTTCTTAGAAAAGACAGAATATTTAAACTGAGGCTTCAAGGATGAGCATAAGCTAGGCAGGCAAGGAGGGAATAAAACCCTAAAACTTTCCATGTCAGAAATGTTTAATACTTTCTCCTCTGTATTAGCATTTTATGATTGCTGTAAAAAATTACTGCAATTTTAGTGGCTTAACACAATTTTTTATCTTAGTCTCACTGACTGAATGAGGCTCACAGGACTAAAATCAAGGCATCCACAGGGCTGCATTCTTTTTGGAAGCTCTAGGGGAGACTCTGTTTCCTTGTCTTTTCCAACTTTTATAGGTTGCCTGCATTCCTTAGTTCATGGCCCCTTCCTCCCTCTTCACATCCACCCTATAGCATCTTCAGATCTCTCCCGACCCTGACATTCACTCATCTGCCTCCCTCTTATACAATCCAAGAATCTTGTGATTACATTGAGTCCACCCAAATAATCCTGGATTATTTTTAAAGCAGCTAAATTATTAACAACCTTAATTGTATCTGCAACCTTAATTCCTCCTTGCCATGTTATAGAATATATTCGAAGTTTCTAGGGTGTAGATACAGATAACTTGGGAGGCCTTTATTCTCCCTCTGAGTAATGGAGAACATTGTACATGCTCAATTGCTTCCTTCTGAACTTCAATATTACTTCACTTGCAAGCTAACAGGATAACCTGCCAGAGTTCATGGATGACAAGAGAAGACATGAGACTCCTGAGTCACAGACGAAGGACTTTCTTAATCCATGGCACAGCAAGCACCATAAGCCTCATCACATTTGCATCAGCTCCCCTCATCTCCAAGTCCTATAGGGGTGACACAATTGAGACCTGATGGATGCCTACACACACCATGGACTATGGTAGTGGAGAGGAGCTTCCAGCATAGGGAACCTGAATAATCTATAATGAGCAATAAGCATGCCTTGCTTTTTTTCACAGAAGGAAACATGTACCTCTCTTTGAAGGCTGTTTGATATGCCAGCATCCTGAAGAGATAATCTAGAACAAAGACTGGTTACTACCTAATTTGCAAGATGTACAAAAAAATTAAAGACCCTTGGAAAATTGTTCCCCAGTGTCCTTATACTGCATCTACATTTGATAACCTGGTCTCAGTTTCTCGAACATAGGAACTAGTTCTTTGAAAATCATCTTAAAATCAGTCAGTTTTAAATTAAAATATTTGTTTTTCACTTTTCAAATACCATTTTTTTCAACTTCCTTACTTGTTCAACTCAACCTCCATTTATTTATACATTGTACTTAAACATCTTTCTAGTACCTACTTTGTTCCTTCTTACTGACTTACCAGATAATTCTATATGAAAACATGTGACTTTTTGGCTTATTTAATAAACAAATGACTAATACAAAAAAACAGCTTGACCTCAATTCATAACGCAGAAACAAAATTTAGCAAATTTACTAATTAGGGTCCTGATACAAAAAGGTAATTACGAAGAAAACCAGGAGCTAATATGACTATGATGTGAAATGTCATTCTAGAGAAACAGTGACAGAGAGGGCCTTCACTAAGAAGCAGAAGATGAACAAATTCATTTCTACATATTAAATCCACACCCACTCTGAGAGCAAGAAATGGCTGTAAGAAGTTGAAGAGAACTGGTTAAACAAACAAATGATTATATTTGACATTAGAAGTATCCACATTTATGAAATTGCTGATGGATCTATTTCCTTTTTTACCAACATTCTCAAGTTAAAGCTATTAATTACCTATGTTTCTAGTTTTAAGGGCAAAGAAGGCTACAAGGAAAATATTAAATTATCTAATGATAAAAATGAGGTAGGTCAAAAGAAAAAAGAAATGAAAAGAAATACCTCTATGTGCAGAAGTGATAGCAGTAGATATATATCAATAAGGCATATTCTTTGAGCAAATTTTCCCCCGGAAGTGGTACTACATAAGGTGAGCTGTGAATGTCCTCCCATCTAATAATCCTGAGACCAGCATTATATCAGACCAAGGGAAAGGTGGCAAATGTTTATTCATAAAGGAACCTAGTTGGTCAGAAGCCAACTAGATTGTATTTGTTCTCTACATATGTAGTGATTACAGTCTTGCCACTCATAATTTTTTATCTCATTAACTGTACTGAAAAACTGAGGTAAAGTGCCATCCTTGCTTTTACCATATCCTTGTGCTGTAATAGATCATTGCTCCTACGTTAAATTTATCAATTTGAATATCCTGACAGAAGAAGCACTTACAAATTGCCAAGGAGCATGACAAACTACAGCAGCTTTCCTTGACAGGAAAAATGCTGCAGCCATTCAAGGGAAGGCATTTAGAAATTGCAATATGAAAACCTACATTTTAAATCTGGCTTTTCTCTGTCTGATCTCTGTGAGCTCTAGGCCTCAGTTTTCTCATGTGCAAATAAAGGATGAAAATGTGTTGTCCTTTTCTGATCCCAAGGTTATATGATGCAGTGTTTATGGAAGCCTCTTAACTCATAAGTGTAAGTTTGTTTTTTTTTTAAATCTGAATTTCAACCTCTTTATCTTATTTTTGTTTTAGAATCTCTGAGGGAGTTCTTCAGCATCTGTTATCAGCAGGCTTTTTGGGAAACAGTACAGTTGAAAAAAAAAAAAAAGGATTGTGATTATGGTTCACAATTTGTGACCTACTCAGGTCAGAAATCTCCAAGCGGATTTCACAAAGCCAGCCACATCTTAGGCTGTACTACACAGGAAAAGCCACACTGCTGAATCCAGGAAGAGCCACACTTTGGCATTTTATTGGCACCTTCCCATCTCCACCTGCGTGGTGTCCCAATCCCTTCCTTCCTGCTCATCATTTTCCCACTAGTACCTTTCTCACTTCCTATTTCAACAGCACTCACTCTAATCCACTCCTCTCTGTGACAGCTTCCCACCCTTGCCTTTTGCATCCTGTAACAAACTGCCACCATCATTTCTTCAGATCCCCTCAAATCACAGAGACTCTCCTCTTCAGAGCTTCTGCTGCCTCACTTCCTGCAGAAACATGTGGGCCCATACCCTTGTCCTCACTGACAGCTCTCACTGATAGAGGTGATCATGCTCTCCAGCTCAGCTGTCAACTTCATGGACTCTTTTCCTCCCACTTCTTCCCTGAAGCTTCCTATTAGGTGCCAGTTTTCTCAGCCATCCATATATAATAACATTTCAATAGCTAAGCTGAGAAAAACTTGCAGGAACCATCTGACATGGCCTCCTGCCTCTGGAGGAGAGAATGCGCCACACATGATGTGTATTTTCACATCTTAAAGTGTTTCTGCTAACTTCTAGTCACAACCTGAAGTGAGCTATTACTCTGAAAGTAAGTTCTTCCCTATGTCCAAACTAATTCTCTGCTGAGGTAGTTTGAGTATTATTTTTCCTCTTTGATTTGCTCAGGAGAACTTGTCTCTGATTTGGGTATGAGATAGAGGGAATCTCAAAGTTGAAAAGTCATCTATCCAATTACACATCTGCTTTTAAAATATCATCACTGCCAGTGGGTTATTGCAACCTGAAAAGGAGTTTGCTTCATCAAGGTCTGTCCATCCTTGATCAGCTCTGATCAGGAGAAATGTTTAACTCGAATTCGCTATGATCGGCCTTCCTGAATGCTCCATTCTCTGGTGATACTCTCTCCCACCAGGATGTCACAATAGCTTCTGTGGTCAGTCCCCTGTCTAGTACCATTCGTCACTCACCGCTTCCCCAGCACCTAGCACTGGCTCCTAAAACATAGTAGCTCCTAAAAAACATTTGTTGAATGAATGAGTGAATGAATGAATGAATGTTTGTAGTATCTTCTACAGGACAGCACTTCATATCTAATACATTGTGAAGTACAATATGGGTGTTCTCCAGGCTAGACGTCCTTAGTTCTCATAAGGAAAAGTTTCAAGTTCAATACAGTTCCCTTCCTCTGATCTTTCTCCAGTGTGTCTAAATTCATCTAGGTAAACATCAAAAAATATATTACATATTCATTTTATGTAGACAATTGTACATAATCATGTGTGTGTATAAAATTCAGTTAATCTACTTTCTAAATAAAGCTACATCAAAGTATAGAGCATGAGTAAACAGAGGCTAATTAAAAGCAGTCTCATTAACGTATAAAAAAATATACATTGGCCCTCAAAATCTGCTCACAGTTAAGTGGTTTCATTTAGTGTTATTAAATTATTTTTTATTTTTGGACAGAGGCTTTGTTATAATGTTTTTAAACTATTTTTTAAAAGAAGAGTTTGAGCCACAATTCTACCACTATGCTGCAACTGTTACCATTTTTCTGTCTTTTTCCCATCTTATTTACTTTAAGTTATTATAAGTATGTGATATACATTTTGCATTGCACTTTTTGCACTTAAATTATGTTGTACTTATTTTTTATACTATCATTAATCCTTATTATTATAATTTCATTTGCCTAACACGACTCCATCAATTTGATATACTATAACCATTTTCCAATTAGTAGTGATTTAAAATGTTTCCAGTTTTCTTTCTTTTAGAAAATGCTGTTAAAAATATTATGTACATATAGAACCAGAAAAGGCCCCGAATCTCCAAGGAACTGTTGAAAAGGAAAAACAAAGCTGGGGGCATCACAATGTCGGATTTTGAGCTGTACTACAAAGCTGTGATCACAAAGACAGCATGGTACTGGCACAAAAACAGACACATCGACCAATGGAACAGAATAGAGAACCCAGAAATGGACCCTCGGCTCTTTGGGCAACTAATCTTTGATAAAGCAGGAAAAAACATCCGGTGGAAAAAAGACAGTCTCTTCAATAAATGGTGCTGGGAAAATTGGACAGCTACATGCAAAAGAATGAAACTTGACCACTCTCTCACACCATACACAAAAATAAACTCCAAATGGATGAAAGACCTCAATGTGAGACAGGAATCCATCAAAATTCTAGAGGAGAACATAGGCAACAACTTCTATGACATCGGCCAGAGCAACCTTTTTCACGACACATCTCCAAAGGCAAGAGAAATAAAAGATAAAATGAACTTATGGGACTTTATCAGGATAAAGAGCTTCTGCACAGCCAAGGAAACAGTCAAAAAAACTAAGAGACAGCCCAC
>NC_048218.1:89500256-89518919 GCF_002007445.2 Ailuropoda melanoleuca
TAATCAGAAGGGGGATGAAGCATGAGAGACTATGGACTATGAGAAATAAACTGAGGGTTTCAGAGGGGATGGGGGTGGGGGAATGGGATAGACTGGTGATGGGGGGTAAGGAGGGCATGTATTGCATGGTACACTGAGTATTATATGCAACTAATGGAGCATTGAACTTTACATCGGAATCCAGGGATGTACTGTATGGTGACTAACATAATATAATAAAAAATCATTTAAAAATAAAAAAATAAAATAAAGTGGAAAAAAATAAACACTAATACTGCCTTAGGATAAAAATATTATGTACATATAGATTTTCATCCTAAATATCTTCCCATATTTAAAAATATTCCCTTCTCTCCATTATCATTTGAAAGGGTTTTCAGTTTCCATATGTATGAGTTTTATTTATATGTATGCTATTTATTTCCAATTTTATATCAATGTAGTAAAAGGTTCAAGCCTGTAAAATTTTGACTTTTAATTAAAATTATTTATTAAGCCCTAAAACATTACAATTTTTATAAATGTTACAAGTATACTTTAAAAGATATAGTCCCATTTAAAAATGACTACCATTTTTTTTTCATTCTAAAAATATTTATAAATACCTCATTGATGCCAGCACTATGCTAGGAATTGGTGATTCAAGAAGGACAAGGCAGATAGATCCTTGCCCTTATGGGGTTTAAAGTCTAGCAAGGAGTAAAGAACTGAAAATAAACTGGTTGGTGTTATGATTGCACGGCCGAGTCACTACTATCCCTAGACCCAATCAAAAAGGACCGTTGCCCTTGGCCCCTGCTTTTAGAGAACCCCATTCTGGCCCTCCCCCAGCTGTGCCCCTCCCCACCAGGGAAAGAGACCATAAGCATCTGTGGGTTTCCTGAATATGCCCATTTGGAGCCCACGACCCCCACTAGACCACCTCTGAGTAGCAGGAATGCCAGAATTCCCTGCTCAAACAGGTCAAAACCATTTCTAGGGCCAGAGTCGATTCTGTAGATCCACCCTGCTGAAGATAGGGTTTGTGCTTATGTGTCCACCAATGCTTAGGGGAAGTTGTGGACAGAGTTGCAATTCGTAGTCACATGGAAGCCCCTTGCAGTTCCGGATAGAGGCAGGAGTGGAAGGGGAAGGAGGAGAAGTCTCAGCCACTGAGGATAAGGGGCTGGGGCCAATTCTCCCCAAAGGCATGTTCTAGCACAGAATTCTGAAATTCTGAAAATTCTAATTTGAACCTAGTTTTCCGGGTGGTGTTGAGGATACAGTTGTCAAGGTAGGAGAATGGAATGCTTTTTATTTAATGGTTTATTTGTTTAGTTTGATTTATAGCTTTAAAATATTTAGACATATGGAATATGTGGGCCTTCATTGTTTTCTTGCCTCAGGCCTTGCTGATGTTGGGGCAGGCCTGGTACAAGGTGCAATGGGGACACCCAACGGAGAACTAAACTTATACGAGGATGTTGTGGAAGACTTCTCAGAGTAAATCACAGTTCTGCAGAGTAGGCTCAGCCATAGAATATTCTAATTATGCAGTCTACTACATTTATAGGCTAAAGATGAAAGTCATGTGCTTATCTTAATAAATGCCAAAAATGCATTTGATGGAATTCAAGAAATAGCTGTGTTTGACACTCAATATTCTACAATTACAACATAGCTAGCATAATAAACTAATAAATGATATCTATATGAACTAAATACCGACATCACAATGAGTACAATAAGTACTAGCAGTGTTCCCTTTAAATTTAACCAAAGACAAGAATACAGCTATCACTTAATTATTTAACTGAGATCTTAAATTTCTAGCCAGTTCATTTTGGCAGATGTTAATTTCCTTTTTTCTTGTGGTTTAATGACGTGTTAAGTAAGAACTGTTTCCATTTATTCTACCACTTTTTAAAATTCCTTTACCTTGTTGTAGTTTGTTGTTATTTTTGTTGCTGGTCTGTACCCAGTCTTGGGCATGAGTTCCATAAAATTATCACCTGCTTGTTAAAATACACTTTTATTTATCTCAAAAATTCCTCTTTCAAGATTCATTGGGAGCCTCCATTTTCCTCTTTATGATTTTGTATTTGTTTGGTCAACTATTGCCTGGAGCTGATATTTAGACCAGGAAGTGACTCATTATTCTCCCAAGTGGTTCCTGTGTCTCAGTTATTAATCTGCATCAGCTGGAGGCAAGTAGCATTCCCTACACTGTCCAGTCTTAACACATAATCAGAAACTTGGCATAGGAAGAGAGTGGTGGTGGTAGTTCTGGCCTGGCTGGCTATGAGGAACAAGCAGCTAATCGAATATAAACAAGTCACATGGCATTTTTAATTTGAGTAAGAATACAAGTCTATTTTAAAGTTGTTTGCCTGGCCACTGCCAGGCATCTGTTAGCTACTTTGTTTGTGGATTCATTTCTCTTGCTCCCTGTTTCTGTTTTCCTCTCTCGTATTACTAAACTAGAAATTCCCTGATCAGGTTTTAATATTTTGATATTCGCTATTTGATAGAGGATTGTAATTACACAATGACTAATGGAAAGACAAGAGGACATCACAGCAGTTTTGGTGTTTTCTGGCTCCCTCTCAAGTTTTGCAATAGAACACTTAAGTATCCGGTTGCTGCCTGTTCTCACAGTACATTTTTCAGAGAGTATCTCATTCCAAGCTTGTATGAGATATAATTCATATCTCCCCAACAATTTAGAGCCCTGATAATTTTTTGGACATGAGGCATATTTATGCAGAACTCTCCTACATTAACTAGAAGGAGGGCTTTCAGACATGTGCTTTTGATCCTCCCTGCAGTACCATTTTATAAGTTCATAAATCAGGGATTCCATTCACAATTTGTCTAGTCGTGCCCTAGCCACTTAAATTCAAAGCCTTGGCAAGATCAGAAATTGCCTAAAACTGATTCTTCCATTATTCATCAAGTATAATTTTGACAACAAAAGCCATTTCTAAGATACTGTTTTCATAAAATAACGAAATTCTCTGCAGTGGCTTCTCTGTATGTCTCTGCTGGGCCTCACTTCCCATCACTCTTGATCTTCCTTTCTCTAGATCCACATTACACCCACAACTGTAGGTTTCAGAAAGAACAATCAAATGAGTGAAGGGCACTGAGATGGCATCATCTAACATCTTGGAGTTTCAACGTGAAAAACTCATCCTTGGCTTCTCTCCTTGAAGGAAAGCATTCCATTCAGTTCTGCAATTTGCTTGCCTGCCTTCTGACACACTCCACATTTTGCCTAATCTCTAACTATATGACTATTGAATTTCTCCACTCCTTTTTGACCCTTTTCTGAAGGATGCTCATTAGGTTCTGGTAAAAGGAGTCCTGCTCTGGGCCCAGGGAATCTCTTACCTTAGGGTAATGCCAAAAGGCAAGGTTTATGTTCTGTCCTCTCCCAACTTCTGTTCCAGGAAATCTTATTGAATACAACCCCACACACTGAGTGGGTAATCAAAAGGAAAAAAATTAAAATCTCAGATAATCCCATGACTCAACAATGATAAACTTTGTTGATACTTTAGGGTATGGTGTGACATGGTATGTTGTGGTGAGGAGTGGTATAGTAAGATATGTTATAGTATAATATGAGTAATACATGGGACATAATTATACTAAGCAATTATTCATTATATTAAATTCAGTTTTACCTAGGTGTCATGTATTTTTATTTGCTAAATCTGGCAACCCCATAATAGCTCTAATCCCAACAGACTTGTTTTCCGTTACATATACCCTCACTAATAATCTCACATTTTCAGAAATTAAGAACCAGAAAAATAACAGTTCAGTAATAATTTTGCTTAGGAAATAGACCACATTTTGCTACTCACGCACTGGGTAGAAAAATTATCTCCTTTATCGATTAGTATTATGCTAATGAAGAAAACAAGAGTGATTTTAGTTTGCATTTTTATGTTGCTGACTGAAAGTTACAGCTTCAATATGTACTAACTAGTCGAGTGGTATGTATCAATTATTTCAGGTGACTCTGAGAACTAAGTGATGAGAGAAGATTTTTATTTAAAAGTTAATAAAAGATAAACTTGCCAGACTAAAATCTTAAAAAGAGGAGATAAATTCATATGAAAAAGATATGATAATATCATTACTTTTTCTTCCTTAATACTTAAAAAAATGAGAAATACAATTTCTGTAACCCTCTGCAAAGGAAAAAAAATGTTATTTTATCAATGATCATGGGGTTTCATTTTGGAGAAGGGGATTGGAGATTATTTAATTTTTAATTTTTTGACTTATTTTAAATGAGGAGCTCATCATGGACATGGTTTTTCTTATTTATGTTCACCATAATATCGTCAATAATGCACTCTTGGAAACTAGAAGTGATTTCAAGTGATAATGAGGACTGCACATAAGATATTTGACTTGTCAAACTCACAAGAAATACAAAGAATCGCACCTGAACTTCTGCCCTATCTAAATCAACTCACTGTCACTTTTTGACAGTATCATATTTCAGACAGTAACTTTATAAATTTGGGCACCTAGAGAAATTCCTTAACAAACTAAAACATTTTCAGGATGACATTAATGATAGACATTTTTAGGTATCACATGCAGGCAAGAGTTGCAAAATGGGTTTGTACCACAAACTTTCCCAAGTTCTTGTAATTAGTATAACTATAGTAGATGGGAAATCATGCCATTAAGATTTCCTTCTCACCTGCAGACCTGTTTCCATCTATTCATCATCACCAAAGACTAGGGTGGACAACAGTCATAACTAGTGGGCATTGGAGAGAGTATGCAACTGCTCATTGGGTGTGTTTGGACAGTGACATGACATCAGGGCTCACAAGGAGCCTGAAGGAAGATCTGCAATCCTAATTAAGGGAAAAGCAATTCTCATTCATCTGGCTTGTTCTGATATCACTTCTTGGCAGTAAAAAGCTACTAAGATAATGTGCAAATCTGACAACTGGGAAGTCTCAGAGTTAAAATGGATACTTGATATCATCTCTTCTTTCTGGTCATTGTTCACTGGTGCTATTTTGAATATTATTTTTAGTGTTGAAATGACTTTACATGATCAGAATCACTTAGGTACGGCCCACAATTATTATGATGTGGCAGCAATGAAAATCAGAATCAGTGCATGTTTCTAGTTGGTAGAGTCTTTAACTATGTTTAACCAACAGGCATGTTTTTATTCAAGGAGTTCCCTATCCTAAAAATACAATATTTTTAGCTCTTTTTTCTCAATACACCTCTCCTTTTAACTTCATCATATTGAAGGAGATCATCAAGAGATGTGACCTCCAGCTGACCCACAAGCTGGACCCAGGCAATCAACCCCCGTCCTTGGAATGTACATTCTACCCACTGTTCTCATAACCGGAGCTGTTTCAAGGATGCAACCTTGAAAGAGTAATGTGTTGTTGAAACCATCAGGACTGAATATGTGATTGAACCCCATTAAGGTCTCTATGTAAACTTTTAAGATTCTGGCAGGCAGGTGCAGAGATCCTGAGGCTGCCAAAGACAAGCTTTGTATGTAAGTTCCCTTGCTTGTTATACTACCACCTACCAATCTGGAGTCGTCTGCCTTTTTCTTCAGTCTTCCCTTGCCTTCTATGTACAGGGGCCAATTTGTGAACCAATAGCTATAACTGATAAGGAGCAAATTCCTATAGAAAAATGTATACATTTCTTGTCTGGGAACCAGTACTGTAGTACCACTACTGTAGTAGTCAGTACTTAATACCAAAGTATTTAAGAATGCAGTGATTAAGTGAATACCCTCTGGGTTCTGAGCTATGTGAGTCTGAATCCAAGTTTAATTGTTTACTCTAGCTTTGTGGCATTGAAGAAGTTATTTAAACTGCCTAAGCCTAAGTTCTGCATCTATGAAGTGGAAATAATATTAGTACCCATCTCATATGATAATATAAGTAAAGCACAATTCATGGCATATGTAAATATTCAATAAATAATTGCTATTTTTGCATGAGTAATATTAACAAATTTAAGTTACATTATCATACAACTCACTATAGAAGTGTTATAATTATCACATTTCTTCCAGAGTTTTTTCCCCTCACATATGACTAGCAAAAATATTGAGGCAGAAATAATTTTTTCCTTCATACATGTTCTCCTATGGGCTGCCACTGTTAGCATAGGGATATAGGCAAATAAGAGATGGGAAGTGATGTCTTTATGTTAAACCTATATTTCCTAAGTAAGGTCAATACAGAAACGCACTTCCTATTTGTCTGGGTGAATCTTTCCCTTTCAGAAGTGGAAAAACATTTTCACAGAGCCTCTAGGAGACTCTGATATGAGGGTATTAGTTTGTGAGAGAGAAAGTAATCTTTCCCTTCTTGTACACTTGGACTGAGCCATCAAAGTAAGTTATCACCTGTTCTCACATCCCTTGAAATCCTGATTAGTTCTCTAGCAAAAGTACTCTTTTCTGTTATGTTTCACCACCAGCTCTGGGAAACAGCATGCCTGCTTTTACATTGAAACTTCAGTGGTCGTGCTTTAAATAAAGTTTTATCCTTGTATGGAGGAATGACTTGCATGTACTGTAAAAACTTAGTTTTCTCTGCATAGATCCATAAATATTTCTTTAAAGTCCCTTTCAGGAATTCAGATTTTCTTTTTATGCCTCTTTTCTCCTAAAATATTTAAATTTGAAAACAATACTCTTTTTTTTCTAAACTCCCACCCCTTCTACCATTTCTCATGACTAAAGTCGCAAGAGAGAGAGATGAAGTCAAATTTGTAATGTGAACTATATATACTTGGAATCAGAAAACAAACCTTGTGAACAAAACATTTCAGGAAACAATGTACGAAGATGAGGAAAACACTGAATTTGAAATTAGAAGAATTGTTTTTAGTTTCTTCTTCAACTATTTATGTACTGTGTGACCTTGGACAGGTCACTAGGTCCCTCTGAATCTCAGTTTGATTATCCACAAAGTGAGAGTCAGTACCTGCCTGCTCTGCCTCTTAGAGCTTCAAAGAAGAGAAAATAAGATAAGGTATAGAAGTATTATATAAATTCCAAATCCCCATTCAAATATTTCTAACGGTACAGGATTAACTGTTCAGCTGCTCTTCAAAAATTTTTTAAATGTTGTGAAGAGTTTGCTGTCTTTTATAATCGGGGATCATCCATTGTCCTGCCGTGCTGGAGGGCTTGGGGTTCACTACTGCCAGAACATCTTATACCACATAATTCTTTGAACATTAGGATATACTGATAAGAGAGGGATTATGCAAAAACATACTGACATTTTACCTAAAGGATTAATGAATAATTTTCCTTTATCCTATTTTTAAGAGAAAATTCTTAAAAAGTCACAATATTGACTAATATATTCCCCCTCAGCTACATAATATAATATATTCTTCAAACTTTTTATTATCCGTGAGTGGCTATAAAATCTCCACTGTTAAAATGATTTTTTTTCAGATTTATAACATTCCATAAAAATTTTGGTGTAAAAAATATTTTCTACTGAGCTAAAACTGTCCTAGCCTCGTGAGTGGTTTTTTTTTTAAGTGTTATTTTCCATAGCATAAATCCAGGTGTTAATTTAAACTTGCATTCTGAAAAGGAAAATATCCATTGGTATTGCTGATTTTTTTTTATAGTTTTAATTTTTTTATACTAACTAGAATTTAACACCTAACATAACAGTATGGATTAAATGACCCCAGAACTCCATTCTTTCTGGGCCTAGAATTAGAAATTTCTTTGCATTCACAAACATTAATTGCTAGCATACTTTAAATATACACATAAACATCTCTGAAATGTTTAAAAAGGAAATTTTAAAAAACAGTGAGTCATACCTGGATTTGACTAACTTAAAAGTAACATAGGTAACTTGGGTAAGTTGAAATAGAATATACTAGCTCATATCAATAATATAACTATCTTGCCTTGTGATCATATATGTTAAACCTGCTTCCTCTCCTCAAATTCTTCTTTTTATTTTATTAAATTTTTTATTTTAATTCCAGTATAGTTAATATACAGTGCTATATTAGTCTCAGGTGTAAAATGTCATGATTCAACAATTCTATACATTACTTGGTGCTCATCATGAAAAGTAGACTACTCAAATCCTTTTAGAAAAATTTATCTCAAAGTTGGGGTATTACCCAGATGCCAGCCCCATTTGAAATAAGAAGAAAGAAGGAAGTTGCCTAAGGATAGCATTTCCCAAAATGAATTCCGCAAAAGTAGGCCCTCAAGATGTTCTTTTTATTTTTTTTATCTATTTTTTTAAGATTTTATTTATTTATGAGAGAGAGCTCATGCGTGTGTGAGCAGAGGGAGGGAGGGACAGACAAGCAGACTCCCTGCTGAGCAGAGAGACAGACATAGGGCTTGATCCCAGGACCCTGGGATCATGACCTGAGCTGAAGGCAGACATTTAACTGACTGAGCCTCCAAAGCACCCCTCAAGATGTTCTTTTTAAAAAAGTCTTTGTTGCAGGAAGGGGATTCTATGGTCAAATAAATTTGTAAAATATTGTATACCATATCTTCCTCTTAGATATTTGCAACATGCATTAGTATGTTGAACAGTTTCAGTAGTCCAATAGTCAAGCATGTCACAAGCTTATTTGATCAGAGAAAAATTTTTTAATATATTAACTCTTTAACATTCTGTAGAACATACAATTTAGAACTGTCAATTTCTATCTTGAAGGAAACCGTGGTACTAAAAGGAAAGGAAGAAGAATAGTAGCAGAGACCTAGATTTTTATCATATGTTTTAACCTACACTGCACACTTTCACATGATGGTATATGGATGAGGAATTTGAAAAAGAAATTTTTAGAGAGATCTATTTCTCTGCTTGTAGTAAATTAACTTATTGGTCCTAATTCTTCACCCACAACCCCCACCCACTTCATAGCGTTATCTATCCTCACCCCAGCCATGGTATCAGCCCTTGATGTTGGGCTTGGCCATGTGACTTGCTTTGGCCAATAGAAAGCAGGGTTTTCAATGTGTTTGCCTAGTTCTCTTACCCACTTCTACTACTGCTTTTTCTGTGATGCAACAGGTCTCAAATAGTTGCTGTTACAAATCCTAGTTCACCTGGAATTAACTATCATCTTAGAGCCAAGCCTATCTGAATATACCCTGGTTTGACCAACCTTAGTCAACCTACAGATGTGTGGACAAGAAATAACTGCATACTCTTGTATGCCAGTGAATTTTGGGGTGGTTTGTTTTGCAGTGTTTTCATGGCAATTGCTGACTCATGTACTGCTCCATTGGAGTTTGCTCCAAAATAATTAATACTGTCATGTCAGTGATAACTGAAAGAGAACATGGGAGTGAAATCAAGTGATTTATGTTAAGGCATTGAATTTGTGGATTTGGGGGTTTTTAATTTCCTTAATTCTTAAGTTCTTGAAAACTGTGTCCTGTCAAAAGCATGCAATTTTTTAATATCTCACTTGTTTTATATGGTCCCAACATTTCCAAGGAAAACATACCCTCTCAGACTGCCCACTTTCCCCACTTAAACCAAATGAGGTAATGAAAAACATTTAGCTAACATGAATATAAACTGGAAAAGAAATCTGCAGTTTATATATTAAGACCAATGGTCCCACAAAATCTTAATTATTATCACGTTTTCACAATATTAGTTTTAATTTTATTGCTATTCAGCAAAGGAGGTGAAAGAGTAGACCAGAAACTCCCCTGCCTAGAGAATTGGTAATTCTGGCTTGACAACCATGGGCCCACCAGACTCTCACTGCTACCTACCTAGGCCTTCATCGCTGGGCTGCAGACAAAGACCCCTGTGATCTTGACAAGAACTGTGCTCCTTTTCTCCCCATTGCACCTCTACCATCTGTTCTTTTTCTTGTTTGTATGCACCCCATCTAGTCCTTCTTCTCTCCATTTCTACATGTTCTAGCCTCCTCTGCTTCTTGAATTAGTCAACTTTCTGTCTATAAAATGGGTAATAGTAGGAGTGAAGTGATTCATGTATATGGAAGTCTCTTACCTGATTGCTCAATAAATGTTGACATGTCCCTCTTTTTTCCTGCCTGTCCTCCCTATCCTACTATTTACTTAATGGCAATCCAGTGAGATACAGACATAAATATAGATATATGTCATTGAATATATGAATATGAATGAAGTAGTCATGAATAAAACAGCAGTGTTAATTAAGTTAAGCTTTTGGGATTCACAGTGATCCTTCTAGGATCTGATTGTGACTAACATTAATGGCCAGCTGAGGAGCATACTACCTAAGAGCACAGGACTTAGGTGGGACAGCAGATCTGGATTTGAATTATAACCCTAGAACTTACTCTCTGATAAGTCAGTACCCTCCCTTAAACGCAATTTTCTCACCTGAAAATTGGAAGTAATAATATTTAATAAGATACCATGTATAAAGGATAACATTTGATAGGACACTATGTAGAAGGAGCTTAGGACAATGCTAAACGCATAGCCAGCACTCAAAAATGCTATTACAATTATTGTACAAGAGCTGAATTTATATGTAATAATATATTAATTTTATGATAAAAATAACTACCTTAAAACAAGCATGTTATTAACATTATCTTCATTTTAAAATCATACCTTTATAAGCAGAAATGCAGGGGCAAGAAGGAAGGAAGATTTATTGTATTAATTCATTTCGCTCCTACCATGTTTCTGCTCTGCCTTAAACATCAAATAGCTGGAGTTTAGGGGTATTCCTGAAAAAAAATCTGAAGGTTAATGTGTATCATCTACATGCTCCAGAGCATAAGCATATTGCCAGCTGGTCAGATCAAGGTGAAACACAGTGGAATAAACCTACGATGGCCACACCTCTATTTTAAGGCTACCTGGGAGTGGGGGCTACTGAAGCATAGCTATTTTAACAAATAAGAGTAGGAGTGATTAATTACTTTTTGCTGTCATTCAACAACTTGTCACCCAGGAAGTAACCTCATTTCTCTAATTCCCATAAATTTAATAGAGGTCACATAGTGGCCTACTTGGCTGAAAAGCATTACTCCTGAAACCCTGATGGTTCTTTAAAGTCTGCTGATGTGTGAACATAATTCTCTGCATCTCTTAGCCCCACACACTCTCTCCCAGGGAGACACTTTGGTAGGTCTATGTGGCACCAACTGGAAAGTTAGGAGTGATGAGCTCTCTGATTCATTCCTCTTTCATGTAACAAGATGATACAAAATGTAAAACCAATGGGTGTTATTCTACAGTGTAGAGCTTCTTTCCACTCTGTTGAAGGAGTATAAAAGATATTTATTGCAATTTAAAACTATTAGAAATGAGACCCTTGCAATGAACATCTAGTTTGGAATCTAAAAAGAAATTTTAAAGATCTCATTTAAAAATTTGCAGGTCAAGATGGTGGTTAGCTCTTGTCCTTTGGGAGATTCTCTGTGCTATTTCATCTCCTAATTCCACTATTAGTACCTCTCTTTATATGTACATAAAGGTTAATCCCTTTAACATTTGGGGAATGGAAACTGACAAGCAGTGATTTAGTTCACCTGGAGATATGAAGTTGATGAGAAGTGGTGAAAGAGCAGTGAACTCTGGAGGTTAAATTTTGTTTGTTTTGTTTTGTTTTCCCTTCCAATTCTCCTGGCAAAGACAGCTCTATGTGTAAGTTCTAACAGCACTGCAGTGAACTACAGGGACAACCAAGAAGAAACCACCAACCAACCTCAAGCAAACATTGGACTTGGACGAGTCTCTTATACAAAGACAGGCTTTTGGAAAGATGCTACATGGCAGGAAAAAAAGGGAAGCATTAAACTCAGGTGGAATGCAGAAAATGTATTTTCCAAAAGAAAACCATTGGGAGTTGTAATAAGACAGTCTACCGAATGTCTAACAGAGGTACTAAACTAGGTACTAAAACTTTTTTTAAAAAGTGAACAGTGGGGCTCAGTCGGTTAAGCATCTGCCTTCAGCTTAGGTCATGATCTCAGGGTGCTGGAATCGAGCCCTGCGTCGGGCTCCTGGCTCAGTAGGGAGTCTGCTTCTCCCTCTCCCTCTGCCCCTCTCTATGCTCATGCTCTCTGTCTCTCTCAAATAAATAAAATCTTTTTAAAAAGTGAATAGAATAATTTAGGACCATGAGCCTGATGTAGAGGAAAGAGAACTTTATATTTAAAAAAATCAGTTCTAGCCTCTGTACTAACTAGGGCAAATCACTAGACCTCTTTTAGCAAAGGTTTTAATACCTGTCAAATGGAGCAAATTATTTTATCTACTGCATGGAGATACTAAGAAGTCAAATGTAATTATATACTTGAAAATGTTTTAGAAATTATCAAAAATCGTTAGTAATGGAGTCTTTAATATCTTTTATATTTTTAGAGATTGTCCACATTTCTGATTTGATTTTGTAAATTATTCTTTACTTATTGCTTCTGGCTTAAAATTCATTTTGCAATTTAATTTTTAGTTCTTTATAATTTTATATCCTCTAATTCCCTAATCTCACTTTTTCAAAATAACCATAGAAAACTACCTCTTCAAATCATCTTTCATATTTTGGTTAGAAGGAGTATCTTCAGGATTCAGTGTTGGGCTTTCCGTTTTCTCTATCTTTGGCTCTATTCTTTCTAGATAGGCTTCATTCTCAGACAGACATTTATGCCATGTAGCAAAAAGGATCTCTTGACACTGCTCCTGCAATTAAAACATCTGTATCTTGAAAAGCGCTACTACATGGGGTAGATGCAGTTGTCTGGAGCAGTTAAAATGTGTATAATGGGGAAAGAAATGCAGAACATGCCAAAACACCAGGCTTCCATGACTGAGCTCATAGAAATTAACAAGAAAAATAGTTAGAACATAGAAGACAAATGATAAAGGATCTAGGCAGAGAATCCATCAATAATGAAATACTGAATGACTATCAGGAAAAACAATAGTCAAACCTCTAGCAATTCTAGTTAAGAAATAAAGAAAACAAAACTGCAAAAGTCCTCAAAGTGAGAAAGGGAATAACATAACTAATAACACAGGCATTTAAAATGTTCTAAGAGGGGCGCCTGGGTGGCACAGCGGTTAAGCGTCTGCCTTCGGCTCAGGGCGTGATCCCGGCGTTATGGGATTGAGCCCCACATCAGGCTCCTCCGCTATGAGCCTGCTTCTTCCTCTCCCACTCCCCCTGCTTGTGTTCCCTGTCTCACTGGCTGTCTCTATCTCTGTCAAATAAATAAAATCTTTAAAAAAAAAAAATAAATAAAATGTTCTAAGAATATGATGTTCTTCACTGTAAATGACAGATTTTAAAATCTGAGTGAAACTAAAAATTTTCTAGGAAAATACAAATTAATAGAATAGATGCAAAACATTGAAAACCTGAACAGAACAACAATTAAATAAGAAAAAAGAAGTGAAAGGAACTAGGTTCAAATTTTTTTCAACTATTTATTTCAAAATGTTCCACAGTATTAAAAAAGATCAGAATCTTTCCAGTTTGTTTTATAAGGCTGACATAAGCCTGAAACCAAAACGTGATAAATGTAACTCAAAATAAATTACGTATTTGGAAAAAAGTCAAATTATATATTTACTAAAGGAAAATAAGTCAGTAAGAATTAAAACAGCACAATTTAAAAATGAATAAAATTTATTAACAAACAGTATATACACATGGCCAATAAGCATAAGAGGTTGAGCTAATAATCAAATTAAGGGAAGGTGCCATTTTTGCCCATCTGATTCACAAAGAATAAGTAGATTAAAGCATTGTTAATACCTAGTGTGGGTGAGGGTAAAGAGAAACAAGAATTTAAATATTTTGTTTAGTTAAAGTGTAAAACTTTTCTGTAGGAGCACTTTCATAAAGTATGTTCTTAAAATGTGTTTTTTTGGATTGTGATATATACTCCTGACTCAGCAATTCCATTATGTGAGAAAACCTTATGACATATAGAATATAACATCTTGGAAATAATCAAATGTGGGGGCAAAGATGTATATACAAGGCTGTTCAATGTACATTATTTATGACACTGAGAACTTTTAATGTCACTAGAGAAATTTCTCCCTGGAGAAAACATTAAATGGGGATCAAGTAAAATTATGCCACCATCTAAAAAAATGGTATACATCTATATTTATTATGTCCATTATATATTCAAAGAAACAATCAAAAAAGCAGGTTACATAGTAGTATGGATAATGAATAAAATAATTTTTGTAAATTGAAGGATAAAGACATGATATAGATAGATAATAGATAATGATTGATAGATAGATGATAAATGATAGATGAATAGATAAATCCACACCGATATCTAATGGTAATCATTTTTTAAATAATAGAACTGTTTGTTTTTTCTCTTTATAACTTCTTAATTATCTAAATTTTTAACAGTTTAGTAGAGTTCTTTTCCCTATCTGTGGTGAACAACCAGTTTTGTTTCATTTTGTTTTTCTCCCAATCAGTTGTGGATTGATACTTTGTTAAATACAGTAAAAATGAATTACTAGGAAAAAATGGAGTAAAAATAAAACAAAAATACAAAACCTAAATTTTTATTATGAGATTCAACAGAAACATTTCTCTGCTGAACTGCTATAAAGGTTTCTGAATATTTACTCTGTTTCTTTCCTATTTCATCCTAAATCAGTATTTCATGGAATGACGTTGTGCAGCACTAGTGTAGTGATTAAAGCACAGACTCTGTGGCCAGACCTCAAGGTAAAAATCCCAGTTGCTAACTCTACAGAGTAATCTGCCTGAGCAGATTACTTAACTCTCTGAACTTCAGTTTCCTCATCTGTGAAATGAGTTCTGTGAACTGAATGTTTGTGTCCACCCCCCTCTCCCACAAATTCATATGTTGAAGCCTAATCCTCAATGCGATGGTATTTGGGGGTGAGCCTTTGAGAGGTGATTAAGTCATGAGGATACAGCCCTCATGAATGGGATTAGTGTCCTTATAAAAGAGACACCAGTGAGCTCTCTGGCTGTCTGTCTTTCTGTCATGTGAGGTTACAATGAGAAGTCATCAGCTAGTCTGAAAGAGGGCCTCACCAGAACTCGGCCACACTGGCACCCTGATCTTGAACTTCCCAGTTTTTAGAACTGTGAGAGACAACTGTTTCATTTTTAGACCACCCAATCTATGTTTGTTATAGAATCCTGAAGTAACACAATGGGCATGAAGATAGTGCTTCATATTGTGATTATTAAATGGAGTAATAGATGAAAAACACCTAGAACATTGCTTGTAACTATTTAAGCACTATTTAAATTCTTTCATTTGTTAGCACTAGTATTGCTTTTGTTAAAAGAAGTAGAGTTTAATTATGAGCAAAATAAAGCCAATGATATGGCAATCAATCTTGAGATTCTCCTAGAATGTAGAGGTGAAAAAATCAGAAAACCTAAAGAGCAGAGATATAAGAAGCAACTTAAGAATTACTTTCTTAAGGAAGAAAACACAACAGTTGGAAAAGACCGATAATCAAAAACGTAACTGAAGAAAAGTTTTATAAGTTAAAAAAAAAAAAACAAAAAACCCTGAGTGTGGAAACACAAAGAACGTACCTCTTTCCAGGTAAAATAGATGAGAATAGAACACATCTGAATTCATGATAGCAATAATTTTGAATTATAAGAAGATAGAAAAAAATACTACAGGCTTGAGGAAAAGGAAGAAATTTCAATACAGCAAGTTTTTAAAAATTATGTCCGGTTTCATTAAAAAAAAGTGCTATGTTTTTTCTTCTCTACCTGCTAAATACAAGAATATAAATGGAGAACTATGTATTTTCAGAGAAATTGTTGTGTGTCAAGAAATGTATATTCAGCCATGTTAATTTGCATGTGTAATGTTAACAAAAATACATTCTCTGCTATGCACTAGCTCAGAAAACTTACTATTCACATAACCCCTCTTGAAGAAATTACTTGGAACTAACAAACTGAAAGATGATTAAGAAAAAATAAACAATGAAATCATCATACAAAAGAACTTACCAACTTCCTTCTATGATTCCATCACTCAACACAACCCTCGTTTCATGGCAAATGTCTATAATTTGACACAGAAAAACCCTATGGAAAAGTCCCTCAGATATGATTTATCATCTCATCCAAAACTCCAGTTAAACATGATTACAATTGTTCTAAAAAGAAGGCAGGGAAGGAAAAAATGAAAGATACCTAAATACTAATATGGTAATTTTTAAATTAAACTTCACTTTGAGATAATTATAGATTTATATGAAGTTGTAAGAAATAATGCGGAGATCCCATGCATTCTTTATGCAGTTTCTCCCAATAGTAAGGTCCTGCAAAATATTATAGTACAGTATTACCACCAGAATATTAGAACTGATACAATCTACCTGTCTTAAGGCTTCTCTGGTTTTACTTGTAGTCATGTGTGTGTTGTGTGTGTATTTAGTTCTGTGCAATTTTAAGATCTGTAGATGCATGTATTCACCTAAGACATGGAGCAGTTCTGTCACTACAAGGATTCCTTCCTATTGGCCTTTTATAACCACAACACCCATCCCATCGCTAACCACTAATCTCTCACAATCACTAATCTGTTGTCTTTTCCTATAATTTTGTCGTATAATAATGCTGCATGTAACTTTTTTCTTTTCTCCTGATGAGTTTCAATTCCATTATGATCAGAAAATGTACATTCTGAATGATTACAGTGTTTTCAATTTGTTGATGTTTGTTTTATGCTCCACAATATAGTCTATATAGGTGATTTATACATGGGTGTTTGGGAAAAATATGTATTCTGCTGTTGTTAGGTGGAGTGTTTTATATATATATGTCAATTAACATGCCGTTGGTTGATTGTGTTTTTCAGAACTTCTATGTCTTTGGTGATTTTCTTTCTAGTATTTCTATTATTTGCTTAGAGGGGGATATTGAAATATCCAACTGTATTTGTCACGAGTATATTTTACTACATTTTAGTTTAACTGATAACATATAAAAAAGAAGCAATGCTTATGAAAAAAGATGCAAAAATTATATACAATATATAATTTGTTATGATATAAAAACATGAAATTATAGAAAGAAATATGTGAAAACAAATTTTTTTCACTGTGTATTTTTTTATTATTGAGGTACAATTGACATACAATATTATAGCAGTTTCAGGTGATGTGATGATTTCAGGTAATGTAATGATTTGATATTTTTATATATTGTAAAATGATCACCACAGTAAGTCTAGTTAATATCGATCACCAGACATAGTTACAGAATTTTTTTTCTTGTGATAACTTTTAAGATTTAATTTTTTCACAACTTTCATATATGCAAATAGTATTACTAACTATTGTCACTATGGTGTACATTACACCTCCGTGACTTACCTCTTTTATAACCGCAATTTTGTACCTTTTGATTGCCTTTACCCGTTCCCCCACCCCCTACCTTCTGCCTCTGGCAACCACCAATCTGTTCTCTGTATTTATGACCTTGGTTTTGGTTGTTTTTGTTGTTTGTTTTTTGTGATATTGCGATTTTGAGATTCCACGTGTTGAGATCATACAATTTTTGTCTTTGTCTGCCTGATTTATTTCACGTAGCATAATGCCCTCGAGGTTTATTCATATTATCACAAATGGCAAGATTTCACTCTTTTTTATAGCTTTCATTTTAAACTTTCAGCTTTTCATCATTGAGTATGATGTTAGCTGTAGACTTGTCATATAGAGCCTTTGAGATACATTTTCTCCATGTTCATTTTGTTGAGTTTTGATCATATACGGATGTTGAATTTTGTCAAATGCCTTTTCTGCATCATTAAGATGATTAAATGATTTTTAATCCTTCATTTTATTAATGTGATGTATCACAATGATTGTATATGTTGAACCACCTTTGCATCCCTGGAATAAACCCCACTTGATTAAAAAATATGTGGTGTATGATCCTTTTAATATATTATTGAATTTTGTTTGCTAATATTTTGTTGAGGATCTTTACACTTGTAATTAGCAGGGATATTAGAAATACATCACAAATTAATGGCAATTACACATTATGATATGGTTATGGGTAAGTTATTCTCTATCTTTAGATTTTTTTTGTGATTCCAAAAACAATATAAAAATACTGAAGGGGCGCCTGGGTGTTACAGCGGTTAAGCGTCTGCCTTCGGCTCAGGGCGTGATCCCAGCGTTATGGGATCGAGCCCCACATCAGGCTCTTCTGCTATGAGCCTGCTTCTTCCTCTCCCACTCCCCCTGCTTGTGTTCCCTCTCTCGCTGGCTGTCTCTATCTCTGTCAAATNTCGAATTATATAAATAAAATCTTTTAAAAAAAGATACTGAAAATTACTTATTGGATGGATGACGTATAATCTTATTTGTAGATATTTGATAAATAAAATGCTGCCACATTTTTCAAGTTTATCATTCCTCCCTAGATCTTCAGGAATCACTCAAAATTATGTTTCAGAAATACAGTGGGCAAGCATTCATCATACAATATCCTATTAACAATATTAGTCTTGCTAATGATGATCTTAATTTAAAAAAGATTAGCTGGTTGCATTTTTAAGAACAGGACCCCCAAAATAATATTTAATGTTGGTTATTTCTGCTGTTAGTGGGCTTTATGTTATTTTTATCTGTGTTTTTTTTTT
>NC_048218.1:89519080-89625399 GCF_002007445.2 Ailuropoda melanoleuca
CATGAGCCGAAGGCAAACGCTTAACCGCTGTGCCACCCAGGTGCCCCTTTATCTGTGTTTTTAAACTAACCTTGAAATTTCTTTATGACACTATTTCTGAAAATAATTTTGATATTTATTTCTTAAAAGACACTTGAGATATTTTAGAAAAAATATTTTATAACACCAAAGTATTATTATCTTGTCTTCAGAAAACTATCAAATGTATCTATTTAAATTTGAGCCTGTGATTCTAATTTACATCTGAAACTTTTTATATTGAAACATTTTATACTGAAATTTTGTACTGAAACTTTTTATATTGAAACTTTTTATACTGAAATTTTAATATTTAGTGTCTCATCAAAACAACAGCTATACCCATAAGAGTCTTCACTGTATTTTCCCTTAAATAATATGCTTTTAATTTGTCCATGCTTCTTTCAAAAATATTTTAGTCTTCCTTTGGAAACAAAAAATTAACACCTAATATTAATTTTTTCCAGTTCAAAGTCTCCTCACTGATATATTATCAGGTAGTTTAAAAGTTTTTATTCCATTATGTTCGCAACTAATTTCACCAAAGACTTACATGTATAGTTTTAGGCAAAAATAAGTTGAACAGTCACCCTTCCTACATTCAAACTCATACCACATTAAAGTCCTTTATTTTCTAGAGAACTAACTTCCATACAAATGTCTGCATGGAAATTTAAAAATTCAGTAAAATATCTGGAATTTTTAAGCAATACTGATAACAGTGTTTTGTCTACATTTACCAATAATTCACCTTTAATTTCAGTATGCTTGATAACAATTTGCCTTACTGCAAAGCTTATTTCAAAGACGTCTGAAGATTGATCATTTTCATTCCTTTCCTAGCCTTCAAACTTATAGAAGTAGAGAATACTGTAGTTTTAGAAGATCAGGCATTTATTCTTCACTTTCCTTCAGTGTTTGTGGAAAAAGCCTGTAATATTATTAAGTTTGAAGGTCTGCTTCCTCTTGCCATGTAAGATCTGAATGTCCTCATGGAGGTTATTCCCTGACTACTTTATGAATGGCCCACCCGTTCATCCACAAAAAGTTTGCCTGAGAAAGGAGGCTTATCTGCTCCATCACATCAGAGAGGAACACGACAGGAAGGGACAAAGTTTGCACACAATGTGTGTCTTGTTTGCATCTTCTTTATTTGTGTAAGATTTTATGTGAGTTCAGGAGGTTTGGGTATTCTAGACCTGAAAAAAATGTTGATTTCATTTTGAAGATTAAGTTAATCAAGAAGGTCTAGAATTTTAATGACTTGATATACTAACAAATAAAACTACACAATTTTTACTCATTTTATTTTCTACTGATTTGGGCTTTATAAAGAGCTATGCTAGTCACAAATATTTTTTTCTGAAAAATTGCCTATTTGGGTATTTCTGGGTCCTATAGGATCAGATTGCTAGAAGAGGGTGGATGCTGATGTTGTCCCAAGCTGCTATGTTCAAACTACGGTGCTTTTTTTTTTTCTTTTTTTTACAGATTTTATTTTATTTATTTGAGAGCAAGAGCAGGAGCTGAGGGGAGCAGCAGAGGGAGAGAGAAAGAGAAGCAAGCTACCCACTGATCAGGAAGCCAGATGCAGGCTTGATCCCAGGACCCTGGGATCATGACCTGAGCTGAAGGCAGATGCTTAACCCACTGAGCCACCCAGGCGCACCACTACAGTGCTTTCTTAAATTATATTTCAAGATCTTTTTACAGCCACCTTGACATTTGTGAGGGTCAGACTCAAGAATAGTTACTAAATCAGTGTTAAATGTTTTGTCTCTTTTATTAACAATTAATCAGGTAATCTTTATAAAACATCCAAACTTAGCATTGACTGAGGTCATCCACAAATAGTCTTTCCTTTTTTTTCCCCAAAATAATTGAGAAAAGAGTTCTATATACTAAGAATCCTTTTAAGAACATGAATAGGGGCGCCTGGGTGGCACAGCGGTTAAGCGTCTGCCTTCGGCTCAGGGCGTGATCCCGGCGTTATGGGATCGAGCCCCACGTCAGGCTCCTCTGCTATGAGCCTGCTTCTTCCTCTCCCACTCCCTCTGCTTGTGTTCCCTCTCTCGCTGGCTGTCTCTATCTCTGTCAAGTAAATAAATAAAATCTTTAAAAAAAAAAAAGAAAAGAACATGAATAAAATTTGACTATTTTCNATGAATAAAATTTTACTATTTTCTAAAAGATAATTTGAGAGGAAAGACCCTTATGTTTGATTATGTATATATAGTTGTTACAGGACATGAATAAAATTTTACTATTTTCTAAAAGATAATTTGAGAGGAAAGACCCTTATGTTTGATTATGTATATATAGTTGTTACAGGAAAAGGGATAATAGCTCATACGTCTAAAGAGCTCTTAAATTAATAAGAGATTAGCATGTCAATGGAAATAGGCAAGGAATAAAAAACAGGAATTTGCACAGAGCTAAATCTAGCCAAAATTCATTTTAAAAAGATCTATCTAATGCAAATTAAAGTATAAAGGCAGTAATTTTTTCTAGCAATTAGTATTAGATTCAATAAATATTTATTGACCAAATACATGAAGCAACATTTTTCACCTATCAAATTGGAAAAGATTTTTAAATGATATGAATTCTCACAATTGACATGATATCCAAGCAAAAGATAATAGTATCAGGTAACTATGAATTCAAACTATGGTATTTTAAACATCTAGATTCTAGATTTTATTTTATCTTACAGATTTTGGATAAAATTAAGAAGAGAAATACATTTTAGAACAGAATATAGCCATTCTCAAATGAATTTCACTTTAAAAAATAATTGACAATAATGTTAATGTAAATGGCATGCCAATCTCAATCTATAAAAGAAAAATTAGTTTAAACTATATCATTTAAACAGTGTTTAGAATGTAACAAATTTTACCTTAAGGTATATGTAAGTAGGTATTAATTCCAAATATTACTATCTCCAGTGAGAAAATTTTCTCCAATATATGGTCAGATGGAGATAGAAAAGAGCAAAAAAGTAGATATTCTGAATAAGATCACTAAACAGAAAGCAGGGTTTCATCTTCCCCATCAGCCTTAATTCCAAGGAAGAGTAGAAAACTCTGAGGGAAAATAAAGTGCTGATCTACACTTGTCGTGTTATTGACACTTTTTAATGTTGGGGTTCTAAAAAATTAATTATTTTCTTCATCTACAGTTTATCTATGGTGCCCAGAAACCACTGACTTCCTGGAATTTTTATTAAGAATGTGGAATTCTTGCCATGTTTTTCCGATACTGTGGCCTCTGCCAATAAATTCTAATAAATTTTCACTTCTATTCTTTCAATAACATCTTAGAGAATATGATTCAGGCTCAAATTAATCACCGATCATGTTAATGGTTCCTAGGAGTTTACTTCCGATACCCCTTATTATATTAAATCAAACTTGAGTGTGCTAGATCATTGCTCAGCTGGGTTTTCATAAAAGCACTGGTATTTAATATGATTTATACCTGGTTTTCTCTTAATATCTTTGCTTATTGTATGCTTTATTTTTAAAACAGATATTCTTAGCAAATGGCACCCCCTTAAAATATATCATGCTTTTAAAATATTTTACAGGAAGCATTTTACAGTAAAATGTGTTACTTATTTTATATGATAGTCACAAAATAGTGAATGGAACAATTTATTTAATTTATAAACAAAATATTAATATTTAACTTGTAGTTTGGAAAAAGTATGTGTACATGAACATGTTTTGCTTACATAAAAGATCAATTATATGCCAAGATTATTAGGAAATTTAAAGTTGTTTTTTTTTTTTTTAAGCTTTGCAGCAAAGGGGCAGCTCTGGGAAAACCATTTGAAGCATCTGCTGAAGATATAGCAAGTGTGGCAAGTTTCATTGAGACAAAGCTTGTTACGTGCTATCTACGCATGAGGAAACCCGACCTTGCCCTGAATCATGCACACAGGTAAAATGAAGTATTAATAACTGTAGGTAAATACTGTTCATGCAAGCAGAGGACACTATGTGAGCTTGTTTGATCAACTTCCATTTCATTTAAATTTAAAGGCAAAACAAAAAAACATTTCTTTACCGCTTGATTTATGTTAAGCTAGACAGTCACAGAGAGCATAAAGGGCATCTCAAAACCTAATGCAAGGAACAGACACATAAACAATACTCAAATGCAGGGTAAAATAAAAAGGCAGATAACTGGAGTAGCAAATTATTACAGTAAGAGAGGAGAGAGTGAATAAAGTAAGTAAGGCATGAGAAGGATTTCCAAACCAAAAATGCACAAGATATGGAGAATGGCAGAAGGAAATTTGGACTGGAAACCATAAGCAGAGACTTGAGAGTTCATGGCTTATTTGGTGATAGAATAGCTGATTCACAGGATACTATGCGCTGTCCAAAGATGTGAAACACTTATCATTGTCCTTAAGGATTTCTTTTTGAAAATTCTGTCCTTCTTCAGAAGCATCATTATGTTATCTTGTGGCTTCCTACAATCCCCAAGGTTACCCAGACCTCTTTTTCTTCTATAAACATATACCTCTCATATGTCCTGTTTCCTAAAGGCCTTGCTCTTGCCATGGGTAACATTCAGTTTAATCTACAGCAAAGATAAAGTGATTATGTTATGCCTTTCAAATAACTTTGTCCTTAGAGTTATAATGCCTCCTCCCCTCCCCACCTAACTTTGAACAATTTACCTAGAACTTTTTGTCTTGTCTATTCTCTGATCTCAGACATCCTGTACTTCTTTTGGATACAAATAACAAAACTAAAATCAACATGAAAACACAACAGCTGCCTTGTTAATAACCACTAGGAAACACAGCTATCCATATACTAAGACCCATCTTGTGAGTGGGAGATCTGCCAACATGGTAAACATCATTTGCAGCTCCACATCCACGAGGATATAAAAGATCTACCCAAGATTCTTCACATTCATAAGAAGACCTCAAGTTTGTAGGCTTAAGCTTGACATCAAGGACCTGCAGACAGCAAAATCACTTTGAAATTCATAAGATAAACTGCTTGAAAGAAATTTTCCTGCTTAAGTAAACTACAGAACCTAAAGGCAGAGACTTTTTGACACACACACTCACACACACACACACACACACACAAATCAACCCTATACTTTCTGGAAACATTTTATGTGGTTATAGTTTCCAAACCCAGTATCAGGACAGTCTGTCAAATAATTTTGTTCCATTTCTACATGAAAAGACCAATATTGGAAATGTAACATATATTTCTGTATGTCAAAATATTGGAATTTCTGGGCTACTTGGGTGACTTGTGCTCACAGGGAGACAAATATTTGAAATTGGAACTGATCCAGAAAATTTATAGGCATATGTAAACAAAAATAAATTGAGATGCACTGAAAGTAATTATTTATCACCTTCTCCATGATTTTCACCACACAAAAAAAGAGTCACCAACATGGCCTACATTTTAAGGAAAATATCTCCTGGATATCAGAATGGTTTGATGGATTTTTAAACCATTTTTAATAATAAAAGAATTCCAAATGGCATGGTCATGTCAAAACTCAATTCAGTGCTATAAAAATAAGAATGAACGTAAATTAAAAATTCAGCTGCAATCCAAATATAAGAAACAATAAAATGTTACAGGTGCTGAGAATGCAAAGATAAACTTCAATAGGTTCTTGATTTAGATTTAACAGCTTTTGTCTGCAAGCTAAGAGCACTCTTTCAATACTTGAAAATGGCTGAGAGGAGCATATATATTGGTGAATAGTAAAATGATCTTACATATTACACCTGGATTAACTTTTATCTTTTTTTTCTATTGGAAAATAATTTTTGCTTCTGTTTCTAAGTTGAACATTAAGTAAGAAATGCAACTCAATAGAGGTTAAACTGTCAATTCATACAATTAATAATGCACCAAGTGAAATAAATCATTTTCCTGGGCTTGTCATACTGCAGAAGTCAGTGCCTATGATTCTAATATTAAAGTGTTTTTAAGGATCTCAGATTTTAAAAGAGTCTGATATAAAATCAATAAATATATTTCTCAAAATAAACTAATTAGAATTCTTCATTTATAAATAGCTTACAACCATTAGTTATACAGTGAATGCAGAATTTTGCTTTTGTATTATTACCACTTTGTGATGGTTGCTACTAATCATGAATCAAAATTAAAATATTCCTTTTTTGCATTTATTTGCATTTGCTAAGCATTCTTTCTTTAATTTTATGTAAATGTGAGGTCTGCCGCATATCTTTAGGAGATTTGTTAGTGCAAAAATTAGCTTAAAAATCATCTGTAGTTTTGCTTCTGATAAAAATAAGTGCATATTGCTATGTCATGTACAAGACTACAAGAGCCATAACTTTATGGTTTTAAGTTCAACAAAGATACATTTTGAAATTAATCAGTATGTATGGTTACTTAAAATATGATAATAAATGATATAAAGGCTCTAGAAACTACTCTTAACAATTGTTTTTCTTCATAACATGTCCAAAGTGGCAGATATACATATCATGTTTTGTTTCGTTTTGTTTTTTTACTTCAACTGAAAGCTATGCCTAGGTTCACCAGTCAAACATATCATCTCTTGCTTACCTCATCAGACTAGTGCCATTGTTTATCAGGAAATGCTTTGAATATTCCTAAGATTGATTTCTAATTACTGCTATTTTATCAAGAATAGAAATCCTGCCATAGCTCTTTTTCTATCTTATAATTATATTTTGATGTATACAATTGTAAAAATTTTAATGGTGCATATCACTTTTTTTCATGTTTCTCATCTATAGATTCTTGTTTTTGTTGCAGAATTTGATACCACAAGGTAGAAGGCAAGATGAAATCTAAAATACCAAATATCTAGGAAAGATCCTATTTTCAAAATTGTTTTATAATGGTGGCATGTTCATTCATTCATTCATTCATTCAACAAATATTTATTGAATGCCTACTAAAACCCTGTGCTATGCAGTGGGGAAGCAGTTGTAAACAGGAAATGTATTATACCCATTAAGAGAAATGTCAAATTGTAAAAAACAAATAAATATTAATAAATACAGGAGAAAAAAAGAATGTGATAAATGCTATGAAGGAAATAAACATAATTTCATGTTGCAGAGGCAGTATAGTATATTGAATCAGAGCGTAGTCTGGACTCCGACTGTTTAGGCTTAAATTCTGACTCCCCCACTCATTAGTTAGCCAAAGTTTAATTTTCTATAATATTGGGTTATAATTATAATACCTACTTCTCAAATATTATTTCACAAAGTTTTGTGAAAATTAAACCTAAACCCATGAATTTTTCATTCCACCTATAACAGAGTTACTGATATTGGATCTTTCTACTGTAAACAACTAAAACTGGACAAAATACATGAGGCAACTGTTTTCAGGCATTGGACAATGGTCACAGCAGGACCATGATCCTTGAGAGAAGGGAAATACATATGGTGAGCACCACAATTTTCTCAGTTTTTTGCAGGGGTTATTTTCCTGCCTGAATTCAGGGAGATGAATATCAAGTTAAACTGTAGTCTCACTGAGCTGAGGAGGCAGAGATAGAATACGAGGCTGAAAAATAAGCTGTAATTTATAGGGTAAGTGGCCAAAGAAGAGGTAGCTGTGTGAAAGGATGGGAGCAGAAATCTGCATGAGGATTTATTATAGGTTCTTGGCCAATGTGAGGAGTGAGACTCCATGTAGCAGAGATTGCCTGCTGCAGGACTAAGTGCCAAATGGAAATATGAGAGGACCTGCAGTGATGGGATGTGTTATAGTGACAGTGTGAAAAGGCCTCACTGAGTACCTCAGGCATTCAGTTGAGACCCCAGAAAGGCCATGCTTTAAGAGTAAAGACCATGACCTCTAGAAAGGGCCACACCTTAGAGTTAAGCCAAATGAGATCTGCCCTAACAAAGACTAAAGCCAAATATGATAAGAACAAGAGTATATACTATTTAATTGTTTGATAGGGAAAATAAACCAAAAAAAATCAACAAGTTTACAGGGATGATGTCATAATCCCGACTCCTTACAAAGTTTCAACCAAAATGTCTCTCATAAAATTAAAAATTAATTCATGTGCAGAGAAGTAGGTAAATAAGACTCATACTTAAGAAAATAAACAAGTCGTAGAAACAGACTCCAAGGTGACTCATATGTTGGAATTGGTAGAGAAAGATTTTCAAGAAGCTATGAAAAATAGGTCCAAGGCCCTTAAGATAAAGATCGTAATAGTAACTAAAGAGATGAGAATCTCAACAGAAAAATAGAAACTAAGAAAAGAACCCAATCGAGATTTTAGCATTGATTAATAAAATATCTGAAATTTTGAAATGTACTGATTGACCTTAACATTAGTTTGGAGACTGCTAAAGATTGAAGATGAATTTACAGAAATTATCCAATGTGAGAATGGAAAGAAGAGAGATTTCAAAAAATTAACCAATGCTTCAGTGACCTGTCCTCAGGGACAGTAGCAGGAAATCTAGCATACATGTAATTGAAGTCTCAAAGGGAAAGGAAAGAGAGAATAGGACATTAAAATAATTACTGAAAAATTTCCAAATTTGATTTAAAAAAACAGAGATATCCAGTTAGCCCCAACTCGGATAAAAACAAAAAGAATTACATCTGGGAACATCATAATCAAACTCTTGAAAACCCAACATGGACAGAAATATTAAAGGCAGCCAAAGGAAAACAATACGTACAAGGGAACAATGATATAAATAAGAGGTGACTTTTAATCAGAAATAATGGAGGCTGGGGTGCCTGGGTAGCTCAGTTGGTTAAGCATCTGCCTTCAGCTCAGGTCATAATCCCAGGGTCCTGGGATCAAACCCCTGTTGGCTCCCTGCTCTGCAGGGAGCCTGCTTTTCCTTCCCCCTCTACCCTTCCCCCTGCTTGTGCACTCTCTCTCTATCTCTCTGTCTCTCTCTCTCTAATAAACAAATAAAAATCTTAAAAAAAAAAAAAAGAAAGAATGGAAGTCAAAATACAATGGGATAACTTTAACTGATAAAAGATACATTATAAATAATAGTAAGATTACGTATTTTGATGTGAAATATTCGACTAGAATACCACAAGGCCCATGGGAGGGAACACAAATGGAATTTTACGACTAATATTTTTACATGAGATAGTACAATATTAACTCTAAATAGTCTATGTTAAATAAGGGATGCATATTATAATCCCTAGAGTAAAATTTAAAAGATAGAAAAAGTACAACTAGAAAGCCAATAGTGAACTTAAAATTATATACTAAAGATTTACTTAACTAAAAATAAGTCAGAAAGGTGAAAGAGAGGAACAAATAATGAATGGAACACTGGAAGATAATAGCAAGATGGTAGAATTGAACCAAACTCTATTAATAATTTCATTAAATGTACATTGACTAAACATTCCAATTAAAAGGCAAATATTGCCAATCTGGGTTAAATCACAATATTCAACTATATGCTCTTTACAAAAAGATACAGATTGAGATTAAAAGGGGGGAAAACTGACTGTTTTTATGTCAGACTCAGATATGTTAATATCAGACAAGGCAGAACATAACGAATATTACCAGAGATAAAAATAAAACTCAATGAAATTCTGAAAATGTGAAATCTGACAGGGTTTGTTCCCTAACCAAATGGATATGATTAATGGAATTATGTCAGAAATGATTAATAGTAAGATATCTAGAAAATCTCTCTAAGTACTTGGAAATTAAATATTTAAATGACCCATGTGTCAAAATATAAGAAAATAAAATAACCAAAGCATGGATTTGAATCTCTGCTTTATCACTTACTAGCTTTGACTTCCACAAGAAATTTAACTTCCCTTTGCATCAGTTTTCTCCTTTTTAAACCTAAGTAAACTGTTTAAAGTCCTCCCTGAATCCAAAATATATCAGATTTGTATTTTATTTCAATTCCACTGCCAATAACAAATTCAGATTATTTTCAGTGATATTTATAAATACCAATAACTCTACATATGCATAGACAAGACTATTATTTTTAAGATACCTTTTTGAACCCATCAGAAACTCAATAAAGTAGACAATTTGAAAACGTATATGAAAATACAACTTTTAAGGTGTCATATCCACAACTTTGAGGATAATTAAAATGTTCAGTGGTAATATAAGCTTAAAACATTACAGACATTTAGAGACAGAGGAAGATGGTAGTGGGGTGAGAGGATCCTAGGCTTGTCTCCTCACATGAACACCACTAGATAACTATCAAATCATCCTAAATACCCCAGAAATTGACCTGAACACTGACAGAACAAACTCTACAACTAAAGGGAGAAAAGAGACCACATCAAAGAAGGTAGGAAGTGCAGAGACATGGTTTAAGGGAGAAACAAATCACAGGTGCTGTGGAGGGGAGGGAGCCATGATCACAGAGAAGGGCAAGAGAGCAGAGGAGGACACGGGGAACACACTAGGAGAATGATAGCTTTGCTGCATAGGGTATTCTCTGGCAGTTCTGCCATTCTCAGTCAACCTTGCTTCAGTCCCAATGCAGCAGGCCCCTCCCCAAGAAGACCAACACAAACCACCCACATCACCTGACCAGAGAGTTCTACAGGACTCCGTTCTGGTGGAGTTAATGTCAAGTCCATTTCAGAAGCCAACCCCAGAGCACACCTAGTTAAAATTCACCACATTCAGGCCAGGGACAAAACACTGCCCACACAGGCAAGGACAGCCTCTGCAGGTGACTATCCTAAAGGATTAAGCAGCCAAAACACAACAGCAGAGCACATGCAGCACACACTGGAGACACTCCCTGAAGCACCAGGCCCTGGGCACTGCATAACCCCCTTCTTCATAAGGCTATTATTTTCAAAAGCGGGACACATAACTGGATTTTCTAATACAGAGAAGGAAGGAGAAACTTAGACAAAATTCCAAGATGGAGGAATTTATCCCAAATGAAAGAGTAAGGCCATGGCCAGAGATCTAAGCAAGAGAGATATAAGTAACATGCCTGATTAAGAATTTAAAGCAATAATCATAAGGATACTCACTGGGCTTGAGAAAAAAAAATAAAAGACATAAGTGAGACCCTTACCACAGACATAAAAATAAGTTAAAAAAGAATCAATCAGAAATGAAGAATGCAATAAATGAGATTGGAAACAGGCTTAATGCAATGCACAGCAGGCTGGAAGAAGCAGAGGAATGAATTAGTGACCTAGATGACAAAATAATGGAAAATAATGAAGCTGAACAAAAGAGAGAAGAATTATGCAACATTAGAATAGATTTAGGGAACTCAGTGACTCCATCAAACATAATAACATTTGTATTATAGGATTCCCAGAAGAAGAGAGAAAAGGGAGAAGAAAATTTATTTCAAGAAATAATAGCAGAAAACTTCCCTAATCTGGGGAAGGAAAAAAACATCCAGGTCCAGGAGGCACAAAGAACTCCCACCAAAATCAACAAAAGCAGGCCAACACCAAGACATATTGTAATTAAATTTGCAAAGCATAATGGTAAAGGAAATACCTTAAAAGCAGCAAGACAAAAGAAGTCCTTAACTTATAAGGGAAAACCCATAAAGCTAGCTGGATATTTCTCAACAGAAACTTGGCAAGCCAGAAGAGAGTGGCATGATATATTCAGTGATGAATGGGAAAAATCTGCAGCCAAGAATATTCTATCCAGCAAAGCTATCATTCTGAATAGGAGAGATAAAGAGTTTCCTAGAAAAGCAAAAACTAAAGTAGTTTGTGACCACTGAACCAGTCCTGCAAGAAATAATAAAGGGGACTCTTTGAGTGCAAGGGAGAGACCAAAAGTGACAAAGACAAGAAAGGTTCAGAGAAATCTCCAGAAACAATGACAAAACAAGTAATGAGATGGCTCTAAATACATATCTATCAACAATTACTTTGAATGTAAATAGACTAAATGCTCTGATCAAAAGACATGGGTGTCAGGATGGATAAAAAAAAAGACCCATCTATATGCTGCCTACAAGAGACACATGTTAGATCTAAAGACAACTATACTGTAGATTGAAAGTGAGGGGATGGAGAAATATTTATCACACAAATGGGTGTCAAAAGAAAGCCAGAGTAGCAATACTTACATCAGACAAACTAGACTTTAAAACAAAGAATATAACAAGAGACAAACAAGAGCACTATATCATAATAAAGGAGATAATCCAATAGGAAGATACAACAATTGTAAATATTTATGCACCCAACATAAAAGCACCCAAATACATTTAAAAACAAACATAGAGGAACTTATTGATGATAATAATACAATAGCAGGGGACTTTAACACCCCACTTACATTAATGGACAGATCATCTAAACAGAAAATAAACAAGGAAATTGGGTTTGAATGACACACTGGACCAGATGGACATAACAGATATATTTAGAACGTTCCATCCTAAACAGCAGACTATACATTCTTTTCAAGTGCACATAGAATTTTCTTAAGGATAGATCACATATTAGGTGACAAATCAGGCCTCAATAATTATAAAAAGATTGAAATCATACCATGCACCTTTTCTGACCCAAACACTATTTAAACTAGAAGTCAACCACAAGAAAAAATTTTGAAAGGCCACAAAAACATTGAAGTTAGATAACATGCTACTAAGCAATGAATGGGTCAATCAGGAAATCAAAGAATAAATTTAAAAAATACATGGAAACAAATGAAAATGAAAGCACAACAATCCAAAACCTTCGGGATGCAGCAAAAGTGGTCCTAAGGGGGAAGTATATAGCAATACAGGCCTACCATAAGAAGCAAGAAGAGTCTCAAATAAACAATGTAACCTTATACTTAAAGGACAACAAAGGAAGCCTAGGGCCATCAGAAGGAAGGAAATGATAAAGATTAGATCAGAAAAAATTATATGAAAACTAAAAACAAAAACAATAAGAGAGATCAACAATACCAGGAGCTGGTTCTTTAAAAAAAATCATTAATATTGATAAACCTCTAGCTAGACTTATCAAAAAGAAAAGGAACCGATCCAAATAAAGAAAATCACAAACGAGAGGGGAGAAATAACAACCAACACTACAGAAATACAAACAATTATAAAAGAATATTATGAAAACCTATATGCCAACAAATTGGACAACCTAGGATAAATTCCTAGAAACATATAAACTACCAAAACTGAAACAGAAAGGAATAGAAGACTTGAACAGACCAATAACCAGAAAAGAAATTGAATGGATAATCAAAAAAACTCCCAACAAACAAAAGTACAGGGCCAGATGGCTTCACAGGCAAATTCTACTAAACATTTAAAGAAGAGTTAATACCTAGTCTTCTCAAACTATTCCAAAATAGAGAAAAGGAAGGAGAACTTCCAAGTTCATTCTGTGAGATCAGCATTACCCAGATACCAAAACCAGATAAAGACTCCACTAAAAAGAGAAGTTGTGTCCCTAATGAAGATAGATGCAAAAATTCTCAATAAAATACTATCAAATCAAATCCAACAGTACATTAAAAGAATCATTCATCATGATTAAGTGGGATTTATTCCTGGGTTGCAAGGATGGTCCAATATTTGCAAATCAAGCAACATGATACACCGCATTACTAAAAGAAAGGTTAAGAACAATATGATTATTTCAATAGATGCAGAAAAAGCATTTGACAAAGCACATCCATTCATGATAAAAAAAACTCTCAACCAAGTAGGGATAGAGGGAACATACCTCAACATTAAATAAAGGCCAAATATGAAAAACCCACAGCTAATCATCCTCAATGGGGAAAAACTGGGAGCTTTTCCTCTATGGTCAGGACAAGACAGGATGTCCACTCTCACCACTGTTATTTAACTGGAAGTCCTAGCCACAGCAATCAGACAAAAAAAGAAATAAAATGCATCAAAATCAGTAAGGAAGAAGTAAAAGTTTCATTTGTTACAGATGATATGATACTGTATATAGAAAACCTGAAAGACTCCACCAAAAACCTGCTAGAATTGATAAACGAATTCAGTAAAGTCACAGAATACAAAATCAGCATACAAAAATCTGTTGTAGTCTATCCACCAATAAGGAAGCAGCAGACAGAAATTAAGAAAACAAACCATTTATAATTGCACCAAAAATAATACGATACCTAGGAATAAACCTAATGAAAGAGGTGAAAGACCTGTACTCTGAAAACTATGAAACACTGATGAAAGAAATTGAAGATGATACGAAGAAATGGAAAGATGTTCCATGCTCATGGATTGGAAGAACAAATATTGTTAAAATGTCTATACTACTCAAAGCAAACTACACATTTAATGGAATCCCTGTCAAAATATCAACAGCATGAACTGGAACTAGAACTTCACAGAACTAGATCAAACAATCCTAAACTTTGCATGAAACCACAAAAGACCCCAGATAGCCAAAGCAACCTTGGGAAAAGAAAAACAAAAAACAAATAAAACAAAGCTAGAGGCATCACAATTCTGGACTTCAAGTTACATTACAAATCTATAGTGATCAAAACAGTATGGTACTTGCACAAAAAGAGATACATAGAACAACAAAACAGAATAGAAAATGCAGAAATGAACACATAACTATCTGGTCAATTAATCTTCAACAAAGCAGGAAAGAATATCCAGTGGAAAATAGACTGTCTCTTCAACAAATGGTGTTGAGAAAATTGGACAGCAACATGTAAAAGAATAAAACTGGACCACTTTCTTACACCATATGCAAAAATAAATTTAGAAGGGATTAAAGACCTAAATGTGAGGACTGAAACCATAGAAATCCTAGAAGATAACATGGGCAGTAACCTCTTTGAAATTGGCCGTAACAACTTCTTTCTAGGTGTATCTCCTGATGCAAAGGAAACAAAAGCAAAAAGAAACTATTGGGACTTCATCAAGATGGAACAAGCTTTTTCACAGCAAAGGGAACAATCAACAAAACTAAAAAGCAGCCTGTGGAATGGGAGAAGATATTTGCAAATGACATATCTGATAAAGGGTTAGTATCCAAAATATGTACAGTACTTATAAAACTCAACACCCAAAAAATGAATGATCCAATTTAAACATGGGCTGAAGACATAAATGGACACTTTTCCAAAGAAGACGTCCAGATGGCCAACAGACACATGGAAAGACTCAACATCACTCACCATCAGGGAAACACAAATCAAAATTATAATGAGATATCACCTCACACTTGTCAGAATGGCTAAAATCAACAACATAAGAAACAACAGGTGTTGGTGAGTATGTGGAGGAAAGGGAACCCTCTTGCACTGATGGTGGGAATGCAAGCTGGTGCAACAACCACGAAAAACAGAATGGAGCTTCCTCAAAAAATTAAAAAAAAAACTACCCTATGATCCAGCAATCACACTACTAGGTATTTACACAAAGAATACAAAAATACTAATTCAAAAGGATACAGGCACCCCAATGTTTATAGCAACATTATCTGCAATAGCCAAATTATGAAAGCAGACCAAGTGTCCATCAACTAATGAAAGGATAAAGAATACCTTGTGTATATATATATACACACACACACACCAAGGCTGTATATACAATAGAATATTATCCATAAAAATGAACAAAATCTTGCCGTTTGCAACAATGTGGATGGAGCTAAAGAGTATAATGCTAAAAGAAATGTCAGTCAGAGAAAGACAAATACCACATGATTACACTCATACATGGATTTTACGAAACAAGAAAAACAAGCAAAGGGGAAAAAAGAGAGAGGCAAATCATCAGTTTGTTCTCAGAGGGGTTCTCAGTGTTATCAGAGGGGAGGTGAATGGGGGGATGGGTTAAATAGGTGATGGGGATTAAAGAGTGCACTTTTTGTGTGTTATATGGAAGGTGTTATGTGGAAGTTATATGGCTTATATGGAAGTGTTGAATCACCATATTGTACACTTGAAACTGATATCACGTTGTATGATAACTGGAATTTAAATACAAACTTTTTTTTTTAGAAAGCATTACAGATATTCAAGAATTTTAAAATGAATTTATTCATAGTAGAAGAAACAGAAATTTTGCAAATTTCTTGCAGATTTCATGAAATGAGATATTTTAAATATAGCACTTTTTTCTTTACCATAACTGAACATTCAAAATTTGGCCAAGAGTGACATCAGCAAGATAGCAGAATCGAAGTTTCCCAGTTTGTATCCCTTTTCAACAGCAATAATTTATCAGCCACCCACAGACAGAAGTGCCTTTGCAGGAGCTTTGGGATCTAGGCAGGAGATTGTGTACCATGGTGGGGCACAAGCCCAGGAAGGTTGTCTTGATAAGGCAGGCCCACACCAAGGAGGATGACTCACCTATACTGGTTCCAGCTACAGACTTGGAAACAGCTCTGACCTCTTGATCCTACCACTAGCATACCAAGGGACTTAGGAGGAGTCATGCCTGCCTGTGCCTCAGGTTATAGGCCCAGTGAAGCGACTTGACCATCTCAGCCTCCAGAGTCAAAGAATAGACCTCAGTCCAGGCTATGAAATCTGAGGCAGCCCTGGGACTTATTTCCAGCCCCTGGCACCAAAAGTCTGGAGCCAGCCTGCCTGCACAAAGACCCACCTAGTGACCCAGTAGGAGCCCTCCCAGGGACCTGGAGGAGCAAGATCTGTCCACATACCTGGTAACAGGCACTGTTGGCAGACCCAATTGCAGACCCTGAAGTGGACACTTGTCCCAGCCTCAGCTGTACTAAGCAAGGTCCTAGAGGCAGTCCTATCCACCCAGGGACCAGATGTAATCCACCCCCACTTAAGTCTCTGGAACAGGCCCACCAACTGCAGATCCCAGGATGGATGCAGCAACAGCCAGGTGACCTGGCTCCAACTCATGTCAATTGCAATTCCAGAGGTAGTCCTATCAGCCAGGAAAACCTATAGGAGCCAACATTGGAGCATGTAAATATTGAAAGCAAATATTAACAGAACTAAAGGAAGAAATAGACAGAAATACAATAATAGTAGGGGACTTCAATACCCGTCTCTCAATAAATGGATATATCATTCAGACAGAAAATCAATAAGGAAAAGCAGACTTGAATAATACTACAGAACAATGGACTTAACAAATATATGCAGGGGCCCTCTGGCTGTACCCCAGCTAAGGCAGAGCATCAGTAGCTTAAAGAAAAAGGTATATATACAGAATATTCCATCCAAAAGTAGCAGAATGCACATTCTTTCCAAGGCACATGGAACATTCTCCAGGATCATAAATAAAGCCACAAAGTAGGACTTAACAAATTTAAAAAAGATTGGAAGTCATGTCAAATATCTTTGCTGACCACAATGGTAGAAAACTAGAAGTAATAAAAGGAGGAATATTGGGGAATTTACAAATACATGCAAATTAAACAACATACTCCTGAAAATCCAATGGGTCAAAGAAAAAATCAAAAAGTTTCTTGAGACAAACAAAAATGAAAACACAACATACCAAAACGTATGGGATCCAGCAAAAGCAGTTCTAAGAGGGAAGGTTATAGAGATAAATGCCTACATTAAGAAAAAAGGAAGATGTTTAAAAAACAACCTAATTTTGTACCTCAAGGAACTTGAAAAAGAAGAACAAACTAAACCTAAAGTTAGTAGAAAAGAGAAAAGAAAAAAGATTAGAGCAAAAATAAATGAAATGTTGACTAGAAAAACTACTAAAAAAATCAACAAAACTAGGAGGTGGTGTTTTGAAAAGATAAACGATATTGGCAAACTTTAGATAGACTAACCAGGAAAAGATGAGAGGACTCAAATAAAATCATAAATGAAAGACAAGACACTACAACTTATACCACAGAAATACAAAGAATTATAAGAGAATACCATGAACAATTATACACCAAAAATTCGGTAACCCAGAAGACTTGGACAAATTCATAGACATGTACAACCTGCCAAGACAGAATTATGAAGAAATAGAAAATCTGAACAGACCTATAAGTATGGAAATTGAAGCAATAATCAAAAGCCTCCTATCAAAAAAAAAAAAAAAAAGGACCAGATGGCTTCACTGGTGAATTATACCAAACATTAGAAGAATTAACTCCAGTCCTCAAACTCTTCCAAAAAATTGAAGAGAATACAATACTTCCAAACTAATTTTACAAGACCAGCATTACCCTGATACCAAAGCCAAATAAGAACACTACAAGAAATGAAAATTACATTCCAATATCCTTGATGAACATAGACACAAAAATCCTCAGCAAAATACTAGTAAATTGAATTCTGCAGCATATTAAAAGAATAGTGCACCATGATCAAGTGGGATATATTCCTGAGATGCAATGTTGGTTCAACATATGCAAATGGAAAAACATAATACATCACTTTAACAAAATAAGATAAAAATCATATGATTATCTGAATAGATGCAGAAAAAAGCATTAACAAAATTCAAAAGTCTGATGATAAAAAAAACACCTCACAACAAATTAGATAAAGAAGAAATGTGACCTCAATATAATCAAGGCCATATATGACAAGCCCACAGCTAACATCATAGTCAATGGTGAAAAACTAAGATTTTTCCTCTAAGATCAGGAACAAGACAAGGATGCTCACTCTCACCACTCATAGTAGTAGAAGTTGTAGCCAGACCATTAGGCAAGAAGGATGGATGACAGGCATTCAAATGGGAAAGGAAGAAGTTAAATTGTCTCTATTTGCAGATGGTGTGATCCTATATAGAGAAACCCTATAGATTCCATCGAGAAAGTGTTGGAACAAATAAATTAGGTAAAGTTGTAGAAAACAAAATCAACATACAAGAATCATTTGCATCTTTATATGCTAACAGTGAATTATCTGAAAAAAAACATTAAGAAAGCAATCCTATCTATAATAACATCAAATATAATAAAATACTTAGGAATAAATTTAGCCAAGAAGATGAATGACCTGTACACTAAAAACTGCAAGATATTAAAGATGAAAGACACAAATAAATGAAAAGATACCTTGTATTCATGGATTAGAAGAATTAATATTGTTAAAATATTCATACTACCCAAAGCAATCTATAGGTTTAATGCAGTCACTGAAAATTCCAATGGCATTTTTCACAGAAGTAGGAAAAGCAATCCTAAAATTCATATGGAACCACAGAAAACCCTAACTAGCCAGAGAAATCTTGAGAAAGAACAAAGCTGGAGGCATTGCATTTCCGGATTTCAAACTATATTACAAAGCTAACAAAGAAATCAAACCAGAATGATATTGCCATATAAACAGACACAGAGATCAATAGAACAGAGCAGACAGACAGTCCAGAAATGAGCCCACACATATATGAAAGATGAATCTATGACAAGGATGCCAAGAATATACAATGGAAAAAGTATAGTCTCTTCAATAAATGATGTTGAGAAAACTGGGTATCTACATGCAAAAGAATGAAATTAAGCCCTCATACCATTTACAAAAATCAACTCAAAATGGATTAAAGACTTAAAAGTAAAAGCTGAGGGGCGCCTGGATGGCGTAGTCGTTAAGCGTCTGCCTTCGGCCCAGGGCGTGATCCCGGCATTCTGGGATCGAGCCCCGCATTGGGCTCCTCCGCTGGGAGCCTGCTTCTTCTTCTCCTGCTCCCCCTGCTTGTGTTCCCTCTCTCACTGGCTGTCTCTCTCTCTCTGTCAAATAAATAAACAAAATCTTTAAAAAAAAATTTTTTTTAAAGCTGAAAGCATAGAAGTCCTAGAAGAAAATGTAGGGAAAAACTCCTTGACATTGTTCTTGGCATTGATTTTTTGGATATGACACCAAAAGCACAAGCAACAAAAACAAAAATAAACAAGTGGAACTATGTCAAATTAAAAAGCTTCACCCAGCAAAGTAAACAATGAACAAAAAGAAAAGGCAACATATGGAATGATAGTAAATATTTTCAAACCATATATTTGATAAGGGGTTAATATCCAAAATATAGAAGGGACTCTTACAATTCAAAAGCAAAAAAGTAAAATAAATTAAAAAATAAAACAGAATAAAATATTGACAGAAGAGCCACATAGTTGTTTTTCCAAAGAAGACATACAAATGGCCAAGAGATTCATGAATAGGCCTCAACATTACTATTCATCAGGGAAATGTATATCAAAATAATGAAATATCACCTCGTACCTATTAGGGTGGCTATAATCAAAAATACAAGAGATAACAAGGGTTGCCAAGGATATGGCCAAAAGGAACCCTTGTGCACTGTTGATGGGAATGTAAATTGGTATAGCCATTTTAGAAAACAGCATAGAGAGTCCTCAAAAAAAAAAAAAAATAGAACTACCATATGATCCAGCAATCCCACTACTGATTATATATCCAAAGAAATAAAGTCAGTATCTTGAAAGGATATCTGCATTTCCATGTTCATTGCAACATTTTTCATGAAAGTCAAGATATGAAAACAATCTGAATGTCTGTCGATGGATGAATGGATAAAGAAAATGTGATGTGTATACACACACACACGCACAGTGGAATATAATTCAGCCATAAAATGTAGGAAATCTTGCTATTTGTGACGACATGAATGAACCTGGAGAACATTATACTAAGTGAAATAAGCCACACACAGAAAGACCAATACTGTATGATCTCACTTATATATGAAATCTAAAGAAGTCTAACTCCATATAACCAGAGAGTAGAATGGTGATTGCCAGGGCCTGGGAGGTAAGGGAAATGAGGAATTGTTGGCCAAAGAGTACAAACTTTCAGTTATAAGATGAGTAAGTTCCGGGAATCTAACATAGAGCATGAAGACTACAGTTAATAATACTGTATTGTATACTTGGATTTTGCTATGAGAGTAAATAATAAGTGTTTTCACCATCCCCCCCCCAAAAAAATGAACCATGTGAGGTAATAATGCATTAGTTAACTTGACTGTGGTAATTTCACAATGTGTGCATGTATCAAACCATCACATTTTACACCTTAAATATATAAATTTTTGTCAAGTAATCTTTAATAAAAACTAAGGAAAAATTAAAATAAAAATTGATCAGCAAAAAGTAAATAAATAAAGTTTGGCTATTAAATTCAATAATTCAATAGCTTTAGGTAAGAAAGTAATTCTCACAATCTTAGACAAACTTAAACAAATGGGAGCACTGCTGGTGCCAGTCTCTTGATATGAAAAAATATGTAGGCTACAAAGTATCAGTGTTGATACTACTTGTAGGGGGATAATAACAGGAACACAAAGGAAAAAAGTTTGATCTACCTGAATACATGTAACCCTGAGTACCTCACAGTTAATTGCTTTGAGAAAACACACGGGTAACTGTTTTGAAGACATTGCCATTCATTTCAAAAAGACATTACAGTATCAATACTCATTTTTCTCAACTCCTAGGCTTGAGCTAAAAAATCTGTTTCTTCCTAGTTCTGTCCTTCAATAATCCCTTGATTACTGGTTATCCTTCCAATTAGCACAACTGTATGTGTCTGTGTGACCATGTATGCCTGTATGTTTCTATGAGTTTGAGTGTGAAGAAAACAAAGGGAAATTATGACTTAAGGATACCTTGTTGGACTTTTTGCAAGTTAGGCACTTTGGCTCTTCAAGAAGTTAGCATGTTAAAAAATACGGTATGGATCATTCGTACCTCTATGTCTCTTGCTATTTTATCCCCACAAAAATATATTTACCTGTAAAAAAGATACTTCCACTGAAGATTATATGAAATATAACTCTAAAAGAATATTAAACATTCCAATTTCTGTGGAAGGGCAAAGTGTTCACTGTACCATACTGCAGGGAACAATCACAATACTTTCTGCAGTGCAAAATTGACCAAATAAGAAATAGCTCTCAAGCAGGAATGAGAACAAGTATTTATTGAACATCTACCACGTAGTAGGTGTGATTAGGCACTTCATATGCTCTCTCAGTGAATTCTTCCAGTAACTTCCTAAGTTTTCCTTACTACCATTTTATAAACAAAGAACTACCTCCCAGCAAACATATGACAATATGGTAATTTTTCTTTCTCCTAAAAATTCTGGTTGTCATCTCATTGCAGCTTGAAAATAATGAAAATCTTAATATCTTTAAAATCTGGAGGGATTCCCGTACAGATTGAGGAAGCAGTGGGATGTAGTAGTCATTGTCCCTGAAATCATAAAACATAGGCTCACCTACCACTTGTCTGATTGGTTTGAAAAAGCCTTCTTTCCACATGTGTGATTTGTGGATAATATTTAGTAAGTCTATGGTATAATATTGATGCAACACAGCTTTTAAATCACAAGACTCTAACATACATTATCATCACTTTTTTCCCTCTTTTTACCTGAAGCCCTGCCTCTTCATTGTGATTATCACATGAATTGATAAAATTGTATTGAAAGATAAACATATAAACCTATTCGTGTTAAAAAAAATTTTAAGTGAGAAAAAAATAATGCAGCTTAAAGCAAATAAATTCCAGAAAATAAGTATGGTAATATATTTTATCCAAGAAATATAAATGTGTCTAAGGGTCATTATTTGTTTATTTTAATAAGAACACAACACACCCTGATGGCTCAGACATCTTATTTGAAGTTTCTTTTTTGAAGGAGAAGCAGGAGAAGAAACAAGAGAAGCAGGAAGAGAAGAGGAAGAAAGGGGGAGAGAAAGGGAAAAAGAGAGGAGGAGGAAAAGGAAGAGAAGGAAGAAAGAGAAGAGAAGAAAGAGAGGGAGTAGGACAAGGAGAGGAGGAAAAGGAAGGGAAGGGAAGGGAAGGGAAGGGAAGGGAAGGGAAGGGAAGGGAAGGGAGAGGGAGATGAGGAGGAAGAGGAAGAGGAGGGGGAGGAGAAGGAAAAGAAGAAGGGGAAGGGGAAAGAGGGGTGGAGAAGAGAGGGAGAAAAAGGAAATAGCAATGACTATGTCTGGTCAGAGAGGAATATTTAAGACATAGCAAAGGCAGAACAAAACAGATTGACCCTCTCTTGAGTTTTCAGTAATAGGTTCTGAAGCTGGATCAGGTTTCTTGAGTTGCTTGCCCAAGTCAAAGCTAAAATAAAAGGACTTTATTCTATTTATATTAAATATATCCACAACCTTTTATGCTTATTTTTTTATTATAACAGAGCTTGCAATAGATTAATTACAGTAACCCTGACTTCAGCATTCCTGTATTACCTCCATTACACTTTACCATTCCTCCCATGACTCTTCACCCAGACAGGTCATCATCCACCCTTATATTAAGTTGATTGCATTTTAGTTTATAATCATCTTGCTTGATGTTTTATGTCTCATCCCAGCTTCCACTCCTCTTCTAATAATTTAGCCTAGTCTGAACTCTGGAGTCAGTATTCATTTGGCTTTTATCTTTCCTTTCCATTTACTCATTAATATAGAAATTGTTCATAAATGAGGAGGCAGGATTTAATGTAGTGGAGCAGTATTCTTATGCAACAATGCATCTGCCTGTCAGGACCTCTCGTTGGAATGTGAATCTACCAGTTATTCCTGGTTTGTTACCCTACTTTTAACTTCCATGTTGTTCTTGGAAAACAGACCAGGGGTGCTAATGCACGATTCCCATTCTGAGTAGTGCCTCAGGAAACATTGTTCGTTTTGGTCCTTGAAATTGGCAAAAAGGCTACACAGGCGCTCCTTCTGGTTGGGTTTATTTCTATGTTATTTTAAGAAGATTCTTTTTACGTTTGTTTCCCATTTTCTAATATACTAGCTTTAAAATCCATTCTGAAGGAATGAACAAGTCATTTAGCCTTTCTGCAACTTCTTCCTCTGTAAATTCTCACTGGGATATTAAAAGCAGCCATGTACTTAAAATTTTGAAATGCTCTAAAATATGTAATTGGTGTGGACTGGGGTAAGTACGATTAATGAAAACAGAAGAGATATGTTTGTTTCTACTTCCTGTAAGGTCAATTGATTTTTTTAAATAATTCTGGATTTTCAAGGATTAATTCTGCAATTTTAAAGTAGAAGAGCTGTTAAGTTTTCTTGTAATGTAGTGAAAGAAGCCTCAACAATCAAAGGCCTGGATTTGAATCCTTGCAACATCACTAACTAGTCTTGACTCACAAAGCACTTAACTTCTCTCCGTCTCAGTTTCTCTGCCTTCTTCAGCATCTCTGAACAAGGGGTAATGACTGTATCTTCCTCAACACCTGGGTAAGGCAGATTCATAGGAATAAGCTTGTGAAGGGGGTCAAATGACGTTATAGGTATGTAAGTGTTTTACAAATGAAAAATTTTTGGCAAATCTTAGACTCATGGTCACCATTGTGTTTTATTTCAAACATATCAGATGATTAGCCTGAAATTTTACAAGTACAGAATTCGCAAACTTCTTCTCATGAGCACCTTTGCTCTGTTTAACACAGTGAGTGGTCGGTCCATCTAATACGCATCAACAAAGTGAAAACCATTTTGATGGTCCCTATTGGGACGTAATTGTTTTTAGCCTCCTAGTTTGTTGCCTCTACACACAAAAATTTCCAGACAAGTAGTTAGAAAATGAAGTCAAGGTGCACCTGTGTAGCTTAGTCGGTTAAGCATCTGACTCTTGATTTCAGCTCAGGTCATGATCTCAGGGTCCTGGGGTAAAGCCCCACATCAGGCTCCACAGAGGGAGTCTGCTTGAGGATTTCTCTCCTTCTCCCTCTCGCCCCTCTCTAAAATAAATAAATAAATCTTAAAAAGAAAAGAAAAGAAAAAAAAGAAAAGAGAAAAGAAGAGAAAAGAGAAAGGAGAGGGGAGGGGAAGGGGNAAAGGAAAGGAAAGGAAAGGAAAGGAAAGGAAAGGAAAGGAAAGGAAAGGAAAGGAAAGGAAAGGAAAGGAAAGGAAAGGAAAGGAAAGGAAAGGAAAGGAAAGGAAAGGAAAGGAAAGGAAAGGAAAGGAAAGGAAAGGAAAGGAAAGGAAAGGAAAGGAAAGGAAAGGAAAGGAAAGGAAAGGAAAGGAAAGGAAAGGAAAGGAAAGGAAAGGAAAGGAAAGGAAAGGAAAGGAAAGGAAAGGAAAGGAAAGGAAAGGAAAGGAAAGGAAAGGAAAGGAAAGGAAAGGAAAGGAAAGGAAAGGAAAGGAAAGGAAAGGAGTCAAGACCAGAACTAAAATTGAGGAAGTCTAAGAAAACAAGGAACTGATTAATACTGGATGTCCAAAAATGTTAAAAATAACTAACTTTGAGGAAACTAGAGGACTACTCCCATTTCCAAATTTAATGAACACTATTTTAAGAAATTGAAGCTTATTCCTATGAATCTGCCTTACCCAGGTGAAACTATAAAATTGGTATTTGTGTCTTATTCTTGAAGCAACTGTCCTTGATGTTTTCCCACCATTTCAGTCCTAAAGATCTTTTCTGGGATATTTGGCATGGAGAAGTCATTATATAGGCTATTACATATAAGGCCACAAGTAGCAAGAGACAAACTTGGGGCAGACCAGTTTTTATTGGAGCAGGTAAAAAAACATGGCCTAGATGCCAACCTCTATTCATTTTATAGCTCTTGCCAGCCTGTGTTTGATATTTTAAATTTTCTCTTTGCTTCTTTTCCAGATAGAAATCTCTTGTTGAGTGTGCCTGACATGCTCTGACTCTATTAGTTTACCTTAGAAGAGCTGACCATCTTATAAATATAGGTACCAGTCTATCATCCATTTTATTTTTCACAGTTCAAAAACATGTATTTCATGGATGTGGACATTGTATATCACTGACAGCATAGTGTTAACTTCAAATAGCATTTTGCAAATCCTGGAGTTATACTATTACTGCTGTATTTACCTAAACCCTCCCTCATTTTCTCATCTGTTGCTATGGCAAATATTCCTTCTGTTTATCCTCTCTCGGCCCTGTGACCTTTCCTCATTTTTCATAGAAGTCTGAAGAGCAGCCATATGTTAAGTTATAACACCTTTAGTTTGAGAAGAAATGTCTCCTTGATGGTGCTGCCTATAACTTTGCTCACAGGTTATAGCTGTCACATACAATTCTTAAGAATCTTCCTTACTGCAGGAAACGCAGACCATGTGCCTTTCCTAGGTTACCTGAGGCAAAATAATTTTCTAATTAGATATAAATATTCGTATGATATTATCAATTATTAAGATTTTGGTAGCAAATACAACTTTTACACAAGACGGTGAATTTCACACAAATAGTATTTGCTATTTTTGTGGTGTTTTACAAAAGATTAGCAGGTGAAAGAAATCTAATATACAACTTCACTATATAATTAATTTTAATCTTTTGGTTTTCTTAGACTTTTAGTTGCTGTAAGACTTTCTTGTAGAACCTGTTCAACAGATATAGCTTCTGAGAAAGTAGTTTTTGGGGGTGCCCGGGTGGCTCAGTCGTTAAGCATCTGCCTTCAGCTCAGGGCGTGATCCCGGAGTCCTGGGATCGAGCCCTGCATCAGGCTCCTCCGCTGGGAGCCTGCTTATTCCTCTCTCATTCCCCTTGCTTGTGTTCTCTCTCTTACTGGCTGCCTATCTCTCTGTCAAATAAATAAATAAAATCTTTTTTAAAAAAAGGTAGCTTTTGTGGAAAGAAAATAATGTGAGAATAACATTGAGACGTCAAATGTATGTACCCCAAAAAAGGAGACAGAGGTATTTTGATTTTAAAAAACAGGGTAAAAGGATGGTGTGATATAGTGCAAATTACTAAACAAGCATGTCCCATGTGCTGCTTCTTCATTCTTATAGGTAGAGCCTTCATACGAATTTTGACTATTTGTTTATACAGTAAGTAGTCCTCAAACTGGCCTTATGAACCATTCTATTTTTAAGCATTATTGAGGCTCCCAAAGAGCTTTTGATTTATATGGGTTATATCTATAAGTATTTACCATATTAGAAATTAAAATATAGAAATTTAAAAATATTTATTCATTTATTTTCAAAAAATGCACAGAGGAATAACATTGTTTTGCATGTTGCAAATCTATTTAACGTATAACATCATAAAATGAAACTGAGTTCTCATACCTGATTCTGCATTCAATCTGTTGCCATGTGTTTGCACTATATGAAGAAAATCCAATCTGACACAGATGGCATAATTAGAAAACGAAAGAGAATGTTAACAGACTTTTTGGATAATCCTGAATATTCTTCTTTGATACTACCCCAAGACTTGACAAGTGAGTTTCTTTTTTTTTTTTTAAGATTTTATTTATTTATTTGATAGAGAGAGAAAGAGAGAGCACAAGCAGGGAGAGCAGCGGGCAGAGGGAGAGAGAGAAGCAGGCTCCCCCCTGAGCAGGGAGCCAGATGCAGGGCTCGATCCCAGGACCCTGGGTCATGACCCGAGCTGAAGGCAAACACACACTTAACCTACTGAACCACCCAGGCGCTCCAACAAGTGATAGTTTCTTAAAGATTAATTACAATGTGGATTCTGGAGCCATTGTCAATCAACTTGTACTCTGTTATATTGAAAGCCATTGGTTTTTCTTAAAGTTTGAATGGATTGTTATGAGTTAGTAATATCACACATTGGTTATTTGGAAAATAATGCATATTTGCAGATTTCTATTATGCAAATTTCTATTATCCAATAGTAAAATTTTTAAATTGCACGTGTTAGTATTACCAATCTCATCAGAAGGTCTTTAAGCACTGGGTGACTGTCAAGCTCATAATGACAGATACAAGTTTTCCAAAACTCTAATTTCTGCTCAAAAGCTCAAACTTCTATCACTGGCAGTAAATACTATCAGTGTGTTTCTTTAAGTGACAGGCACACTTATTTCATTTTCAAAAAAAGTCACCCAAATTCAAAGTCTGATAATCAGTTTGTTAGTTGTTCTTCCACATAAAAAATGGTGTACCATGGTAGCAACAGCTAAGTCAGCTCACAAATGCCTACAATGGCACAAGTACTTTTCTTCAAGACAACCAGCATACTTTGTTATGCAAGAGAGAAGTGCTTTATGCATGTTTCCGGTCTCATCATGCCAAATATTAAAAGACAGGCACTCAAGGGTTGAGATTTTGGGGGGGACAAGTAGATACAATGGTGAAGAATACACTCAATGAATACGAGAACAGTTTGATATCAATGGTTTTATTCTTGCAGTTTTGTCCACTATGGCTTTTGCAATGTTAGTGCAAATGTCAACATAGTGATACAGGAAAATAATATCTAAATATTATTATGAAAATAATATTAATACTACTACTAATAATAATATTGTGAGGGCCCAAAAGGGCCAAAGAATCCTTGGGAATCTGCAGGCCACACTTTGAGAATCACTGTACTAGTTCTTAGCATCCCTACTATCCTCCCAGCTTTTGTATCTCTGATCTTTTGTCAGAATGGTTGCAATGATTGTCTTCTTAAAACATGTTGCCATTATGCGCTTGCTTAGTAATCCGTGAAGCATTGTTAATTTCTTCCATAAAATTAAAAATCCTTTAACTAATGAACAGATCCTTAATAGGCTCCTGCCTTTCTCTATGGTCAATTTATTACTTGAGTCAAGCAAATTTACATGGCAGTTTTTAACATACTCTATCATCAAGTCATTTGTGGGGGCCACTCTTCCAATTTGGATTTTCTACCTTTTTTCCCTAAATGTGACCATTTTAACATGCAGCTCAAAACTCACTTCCTCCTGACTTCTTTCCAAGTTTTCCTTTTTCCTGTCACTGCAGATCCTTTGCCCAAGCCTTTTGTTTTTCCACCTTTTTTGGTATACATCCCCCAATTAACTGTTTCAAGTTTTAGTTCATTTATTGTTGGTTATATAAATATCTATATAATTTTTCACAACTGGGCTAAAACCTTCATTTGGGGGCTAGTTGCTTAGCATCTAACATAACATTTTAAACAAAAAGAACATGATATATGCTGTTGTCATTATATTCACAGAAAAAAGCAGCACTTTTAAAGATATCTGGAAAATACATTCTTTCCAAAATAATGTGCTATGACAGTTTATTTGGTACAAGTCACAACAGGTTGCAACTCTATACTTTGAGTCAAAGAGAATAGGATATAAAAATAGGAGATCTGCCAATAAAGAAAGAAGCAATAAACACATTAGAAAATCTTTTTGTATTTCAAAGAGAAACCATTAACATTCTTATTTATAGTATTAGTAATTAGTAGAGTTCCCTAATTAGAGTCACTTTCAGTAATGGTAATTTGGTCTATAACTAAACATTGAATCCAACATTGAGAGCTTTTACCATAATCAAAGTCCATATCCAATTCAAATTTTGGCTTTAATCTAGGGATTTAGGCAAGATGGACACTCTATACATAAATACAGTGCCCATTGTGGTATGATTTCAGTAATTTTCTTAATTCAACAAAGGGAAATCATAGACAATTGTCAGAAGTCCAATCACTTCATAAAGCATATGTGTTGCATTAATATTTCTCCTTTGATGTGGGAGCTACAAGGGGCTTTATAGTAGGTAAAATATTGTTATCTGGATGTCATTTATTAGTCACCAAGCCAAAACATCATGATGTTAATATGAATAATATTAATACTTGATAAAATACAAATGGCTTTGATTCTGCTATCAAAAAACCCCCTTAATTCTCAGTTTCTAAAAGAAATAAGCATCCCATTTCATTATCCAGTGAAACTATATAGTAGAAGCCACTGTAATTTATTTAAGTTCATTTTAAAGATTCTTACATAATTGCCAGTTGAAGGCAGCATAAAAAATAATAAAATGCAGACATTTATTTCCATTCAATAGGGCTACTCAAAATCTTAGTTTAAGTATGTATTTACCCTTCTGGCTCTTTTCTTTAGAACCTATGCAATGTCTGGAACACGGTTTACACTCAATAATTGTTGCTGAATGAATCATAAGTAATTTCTGGTAGGTTAGAACAGAGGAGAATTTATTAATTGTACTTTTCAAAGTAATCATTCTAAAATGCATCCTACCAAAGCAACACACAGAATGGAAAAATACATGGGATATTTGTCACGCTGTTCTTAAGCCACCAACACCACTGCTCCACCCTCCACCCCCTCAATATTACACAGACAGATGAATAGAGCCTTACATCTACATCTTTGTCTCTGAATCTTGATAGCTTTTCTACAAGAGAGTTGATAGCCAGTATTTGGTTCACAGACCTTAAAGAAAAGATAATAGGGCCAGCACTGTATTATTTTTTTAAGAGAAAATGTCAAGAACAAAAAATGAAAATATCAAAAGATAGGTTGATATACTGTATTACTCAAAGATGGTTTTGTTGGGAGAGCTGACCAAGTGATTTACTAACAGCTTTTACTGGACAGTCTTTGGATTACAATGTAGATGAAAAATAAACGGGAATCCATTTCATGCTTAATCTATCCAGGCATTTGACAGATGGAGAATAAAAAAAGGAAGACACAATTACAGTCTATAAAAATGTGGAGGCTTTTTTTTAATGTTTTAAAATTATGAAAAATAATTCTGAATTGGAAATTTTTTCAAAGGTCCTACTTATCTATCTTTATCTTTATATCTTTTAATTACATAAACTGCCTTTCATTATTGATCACATCTGCATACAAGTAGGGGTTATGAAATTGTGTGAATCTGGTGTTCAACTGGGATCTAAGTGCAAAAGTCAGTGGGGGGGCTTGGTATATTCAGTTCATAACAGATGTAGATCTCATTTGTGAATCTTACATAAGATTAGGTTCTCTTGTGGCTCCTGAGGGAAAGTTCGTTCAGTCACTAAGTAGAGTTTTAATCCATAAATGTTCATTGAGTGTCCATTATGTGTCAGGAATTTTCTAGGTGTGTACATATAAAGATAAATAATATTGGTGAGCATTACTTCCCATTATGGAGAGATCTCCAATGGATACAGAATAAAAACATGAAAGAAATGTAGAGAAAAAGAAATGTTCTCCGTTGCTCAAAAAGGCTTATTACTGTACACTTGTAAAGATCTACTAGGATGTCATACTTATTTTTGATGATTATTTGATTCATGTTAACCAGTGTTATTTATGTTGATGAAGAATATGGAAGTCTAAAAGCCTTAGGAGGCCTTCTTTTAAAGGTTCCTATTTTTTTATATTAATGACCCATTAAATTTATTATTTGCCTCCCTTAATCTTCATTCTATTTATTTAAATGAGGAAATCTCATACTGAAATTCTAAAGTAAAATATACTTAAGCATAGATCCTCATCATTCTTTAATGTATGTTTATTATTAATTCTATAAAGAAGACAGACAATATAATATCTTCCTTCTGACTATATATTTTTCAATACTGTGACAATATAGCAAAATTTTCAAGTATTTATCCCAATGACTTTTGGTTATGTCAAGAAATAAGTTGTTGCTCACTTGAGTAATTTAATATTTTCCACATATAATTAATGGTAATTTGAGCTGCAAAACATCAGGGTAATGTTTGAGTTAGTCCCGTTTGTCTTCTCTAAACTTGTTTTCTGTCGTCATGAACATGCTGGGATTTCAAGAAATAATTTAAGAATGATTTCTTTTTGTTTTCCTAAAGAGTTAGATTTTACTTTCATGCTTTTGCAGAAACATACTTTGCTACTGTTTTGGCAGAGCTGTAAGCTTTGCTTGACAATACCCTACTATAATTTTCTTATTTTAAAAACCAATGTCTTTAATTCTGATTTTATGTTCTAATTTTTATAAAGTAGTTCATTTCTCCCGCATAACATTAAACTGGGTTATTCCATTGTCCTAACTTGCTTGTCAATGTGAAATATTTAAAATGAGTACATGGACTTCTCAATTCTTCTCAATAAATTATGGACTGTTATATTTTATTTTAGCTGTTAATTCTTTTTTTTTTTTAATTTTTTGTAAAATGCTTTTTCTCCATTTATTTCTTTATTCAAATTCAATTAGCCAACATATAGTGCATCATTAATTTTTGATGTAATCTTTTGTAGTGAACCAAGTGACCAAATAAAATGTAATCACTAAAATTTCACTGACTCCTTATGTAGTGACAACACAATTGCATACATTCTCTTTGTAGTCCCATTTTTTCCACCTACTCTGGAATTTAGGTTACTAGATTGAGATTTGGTATTAAGAAAACAGCCATGTTGAAAGAAGCTCTAAGAAGCAACAGTATAGATCCCTTACTGATTTGTCTATAAATCTGTTTCTGAGGACAGAGATTGTTACATTATAGGGCATCTTTGAATAAAGTGATCTTTCTGATTAAACTACAAGAAATATTTGAATTGAGCAACTGGCTTGTTTAAAACAAATTATACATCCTTCTTTCTATTAGCTACCAGCAAACCAAGAAAAAAAAAACAAGATGTAGTCCATCCCAGTCAAACTTGTAAGACCTTATGATATACTTTGTGTACTAATTTCATCCAGGCTTCATCTTAACATCTCTATTTTTAATATTGTTTTCCCCATTCAGTTTTGTTTTTGTTTTAATTTTAATTGTGCTAAAATACATGTAACATAAAATTCACCGTCTTACCCATTCTTTAAGAGTACAGTAAGTACATTCACATTGCTATAGTGTTAAGTAAATTCACATTGCTATACGGTCTATCTCCAGAACTGTTTTCATCTTGCAAAACTAAAATTCTATTCTATTAAACAATAACTTTGCATTTCCCTCTCACCTCAGTCCCTGGCAACCATCATTCTACTTTCTATTTCTATGAATTTATCTACCCTAGGTACCTCATATAAATATTTACCTTTTTGTGATTGGCTTATTTAACTTAGCGTAATATCCTGAAGGTTCATCCATGTTGTAGCATGTGTAAGAATTCCCTTTCTTTTTAAGGCTGAATAGTATTCCATTGTATGTATATACTACATTGTGTATATCCACTCATCTGTTGATGGACATGGGTTGTTTACACATTTTGGTTATTGTAAATAATATTGCTGTGAATGTGGGGGTACATCTTTGAAACCTTGCTTTTCAGTTCTTTAGGACATATACACAGAAGTGGAATTGCTGGATCATATTGTGATTATATTTTTAATTTCTTGGAGAACTATCATATTGTTTTCCTTAGCAGTTTCACCATTTCATATTCCCACAAACCATGTACAAGAGTTCCGATTTTCTGCATCCTTGTCAACACTTAACTGTTTTCTGGTTTTTGACAGTAGCCATTCTAATAAGTGTGAGGTGGTATCTCATTGTGGGTTTGATGTGCATTTCTTTAATGATTAGTGATGTTGAGCATCTTTTCATATGCTTATTGGCCATGTGTATATCTTCTTTGGAGAAATGTCTATTCGAGTCTTTTGCCCACCTTTAAGTTAGGTTCTTTGTTTTTTCATGGTTGAGTTGTAGGAGCTCCTCATATATTCTGGAAATTAACCCCTTATAAGGTATATGATTTGCAAATATTTTCTTCCATTCCATGTGTTGCCTTTTCATTCTGTTGATGATGAGTGTCCTTTGATGCACAGAAGTTTTTGATTTTGATGTAGTCCAATTTATCTATTTTTTCCTTTTGTTTCCTATGAGTTATTTTTACTTTGCTTTAACCTCGTAAGTATCCTATAAGCTATTTTAAATTCCTCCTAGAACAGAATATAAATAGGTAACAATATAGTCACTCACTCTTCTATATTGCTATCCTGTCATTTTCCTATGACATTTTAACTATTTGTGCCTTGTTATGAGCCTTTTTTATTTGTTAATGGCATGAATATAAACAAATAGTGCCTGAATATCTGAACAAAAGTTATCTGTGTAGGAAGACAGTTTTCCATGGGCCTCCCACATTTTTGCATGTCTTGTGAACAAGGCACTGACTGGGCTTTGCTCTGGACTATCTTTTCAAAATTGTGTGGCAAACAGCCTTGGAAGAAAAAGCAAGTCTGCTCACAGCCTTAGAGGATGGAGATAATGTCTTCCTCTAGGGTTAAGGACAGGCGTGCTTATAGACCATTATAAAAGATTTACATTCACTAAGCTCAGGATTCTTCTCTTAAAATGCAACCTACTGCATGTGAAAATGTCACCTGGTTCTCTTTTCATTGCCATCTGGGAATTGTGGCTCAAGGAATCAGCACAACAAGAGACTTATAGACTGGCTGCTGCTATTGTAAAAAACTGTCCTTTGTTTCCAGCCTTGAAGGTTCATGTATTCTATAAGCATCCATGAAACTATGTCAGGCTAACTTGTAACCTTGCAAGTAGAGAAAAACTTAGACCCTTCATGGTGCTTGGCAATATATTATAAAGATTTTTGTGAATATACTTGGAAGTCATTTAGCCTAATCTCCTCCTCAGTCAAGACTTTCTTCTACACATTTTGACAGATGGCATTTTAAATATCACTTAAATGATTCCAGTAAAAGGAAAACTTCTCAAAACCTATTGCATCATTGGTCCCTCCTTATGTGAACTGAACTATTAATAACTTCATAATACTGGATTTTGCCTGGCCTCATCTGGCATTGCATAGAATAATTATTCTATTTTCCACATGGCAGATCTTTGTATTTGAAAGTACTTACTTAGTCTCCACTAATCTTATTTAACTCTCTAGACATATCATTTTCATTCCATATCTTCACACACTGTGTTCTCCAGACCGACTAGATGCTCTAGACACACTACAGTATGGTGATAATTCTCACAGATGCTCAGAGCTATAGACTAATTCAATAGACAATATGGCTAAGGCACAATTTAATGAAAATATCATTTATTATTTGGACCGAATGCATTTGATTGATAAAAGTTTTATGTACAGTTTTTTCTATTTCTGTCATAGTGTCACATTTAGCTTGTGATTAGTTAAAATATTCAGACTTTTTCCATGTGTTCACTCTCAAACTATGATTGTAATTGTAAACTGACTTTTTAAATCTATAACGTAAGATTTTATTTTTAACCAGTCCAGATCATTTTGAATTTTGCTTCTGTCATCAGTGATATTAGTTCCTTGTTAGGTAAAATTTATGCCATCTGAAGATTTCATAGACATCCTTACAATCATTTAATCTTAGTCACTAATGGAAATATTGTCCACAAAAAAGGCTAAGGACAAGCCATTAAATTCCTTCTTTCATAATAACACAGACCATACTTCAATATTATTGATTGGTTGTCTAGCTAGTTATCATCCATGAATGATGCCATTATCCAGCATAAATGTCACCGCCTTATTCACAAGAATATCTAATTTGGTGAAATTAAAATAGTCCACATTTTTTGAAATCTCTAGATCTACATATCTAAAAGAATATTTTCAGCACTTCACTAGAAAAGTAAAAGGAGCGTCATTCAGGAGGATGAATCAATGCTAATTTACCTTGCTACTGACCAAGCAAGGTAAAGGGAACTGGATTTAGGCATCTTTGCCTAAACATTAAATTGCTTTTCTGATCCCTAATCTCATATAAAGCCAAAACCTTAAGCCCCTGAAGGAGTGACAACTAACATTCTCATTCACAAAGTCCAGGCAAAAATCCATGGCTTCTGGTGGAGAAATAGAAGCAAAACATATGTGTCTCTGGGGAAATAGATAGGAAACTCCTACCTCCATACTGACTTTTTGGTGCAGTTGGAAATATGCTATATCTTTATTGTGGTATGGTTATAAACTTGTCAAAATGCATCAAACTATACACTTTAAAAAGGTGAATACTACTGTATGTAAATTATGCTTCATAAAACTGACCTAAATAAAAGTATATTACAGAAAGTTAATTTTCTAAAAATTTGAGAATAAATATAAAGAGAACAAAGAACATGAAATCAATATTGCCCTTAAAAACAAACTGAATTTTGAAATAGTAATCATTAAAATTAAGTCTAAGGAAACTGAATGAAACAGGTACCTATTTAGCAGTTTTATTTAGATCATTAAAAATCTCATAAGTTCTCTTACAGCAGTTTCTAACTAACAGCACATTACAAATGAGTAATGTATTATTTCTTCCACATGCCATTAAAATGTTTGCTAACTCCATCATCTATTACTTGTAAGATGTATAAAAAGCAGAAATGTACAACATATTCTGTGTTTATTTTGTAATAAAATGAGAAATTAACAATAAGAGTTATAATAAGAAATCTACCCTTTGGAAATTGAAAAATGTTATCCTAAATAATTTTTCAATCAAAGAGAAATACAAATCTATAATTAGAGACCAGGGGAAAAAATTATGAAAGTAAAACATACTCTATCATTCTTAAGGATATAGTCAAAATCAGCAAAAAATCAGTAAAGGAAAATCATAGTTGTAAACGCTTTCTTTATATAGAAAGAAAACATAAATAGACTAAGTGAAGAATAAGAAGAGAAATAATAAAATCCAGAGAGAACAAAAATAGAAAATAGAAAGTAGAAAAATAGAAATGATGTAGAAATGAATGAACCAAAAGAAAGAACAGTAGAAGGAATGGCTAAAACTAAGCCATTTAGTTTGGTTAAAAGACCAAAAAAATTAAAAACTTCTGGCAACTCAATACCAACATAATATTTTATAAAAATCACAGAATAATAATAATAATGATAATAACAAACAACAACAATAAAACCACCTTATTTTTATGTTTGTTCATTTTTCGTCCTGGATATAGTTGTTCTATTATTCACTTTCTTAATCTTTGATTTTAATATTATTTCTTAATTTCAATGTTCTTTTGAATCAGTAATTAAATCATCCCTACAAAATGTCAAAGGACAAAGTCCACAAGATCAAAGTGATAGCTCCAAAGGATATTTGAAAAAAATAAAGATTTATTTCTGATAATAACTCTTGGAAAAAATAATTTTTCTCATATCAATCCATAATCATAATTATCAGTGAAATAGTAAATCATCCCTAGATTACCTCACTTTCTTGAATTCCTTTAAAAAATATTGTAGCCTATGCAGTAAGAGAAGAAAAAAGTTGTAAATATTGAAAAGCAGTACCATCCATCATTATTTGCAGATGATGTGAATAAAACTAAATTATCGCAATATTAGGTCAAAAGGATACAAAAATAGGTATTTTTAAAATACATATGTAAATGCTAGCAATAAGAAGTAGGAAATAATGGGCAAAATCCCATTATTACTATGAATATACGCAATCCTTCTCAAACTTTAAGATGCCTACAATTCACCTGGGGGTTTTGTTAAAACGCAGATTGAGCAGGTTTGAGGTGGGAATTAAGATTTTACATTTCTAACGAGTTCTCAGGTGCTGCCAATCATGTTTTGAGTAGTAAGTTGTGTGTGTGTGTGTGTGTGTGTGTGCATATGTATATGTATATGTGCATGCATACCTACACATTCACACACATATATACATATGTATTCTCACATATAATTCTCATAAAATTTTAAAACCTAAGAATTAATAAGAAATTAGTGAAACCTCTGTTTTTAAAAAAGTAAAAAGAAGGTTAAAAAATTACTGGGAGACAAAAAAATATTTGAATGAAGAAGAGAAATGTCACATCCCTGGGTGGGAAGACAACAGTATAAAAATGTCTATTCCAACTAAAATTGATCTAATGCTTTTATCTTAACACAATGAAAACCACCAAATGCTGCTTTTTGTAACTTTAAAAGATGAAGGTTATAAAGTTCATCAGGAAGAATAAACATGCTGTATAATAAAATTTTTTCACAGAGGGCATTAGGCAGTTCTTCTCTTCCAGAAATGTATTTTAAAATGATGATAATTAAAACAATTTGTTCTGCATAGAAACAGACAGATTAAAAGTGTGGGATACAAAGTTCAGCCATGGATCCAACTGTGCATATAAACTTATATGTAATGGAGGTGGCATATCAATTACTGAGAGAAAAACTAATTATTTGACAAGTGCATTGAGACACTTCAAATAATCACCAGAATAGACTTATCTTCTGGCCTTCCAACAACATAACCTTAGGACTTCATAAAACGAGTGCACATGCATGCATGCACACATATCAAATTATGTGAACTTTAGTATAAAAGATAAATTTTAAAACATTCTCAAATGCAAATCATAAAAAAGGATAAGATACACCACAGTTAAATTGATAAAATAAACTTTTATCTATTATAATATTTATTATTTTACATGATCTCATTCTGTTTGAATAGTGCTGGTCAATTGAATGAGCAATCATGGCCTGTTACTAACACTATCTCCATTCTTCTGACAAAAATTCAATGAGTTCTATAATTTAGCTATTCTCTTTAACATGATCTTGTTTTTTACCAAAAGCCCTATCAACATAGCTAAATTAGAGTTATTTCCTCTGTGATAAAATCAGACCCATCAGCACAAAGTTCTCTCTCTGATTATAATTGTAGGGTTGCTGGGGCTTTTGTTTGTTTGTTTCTTTTTTCACTGTAGTCCCAGTCAGATTGTCCGTTTTGGTCCTAGACTGCCTCCTACAACTCCCCAAATGGCATCAAATGATAAATGATTAAGAACTTTTAAAGGCTAAATCAACATTTCCTTTACAAGTTGTATGCACATAAAATACATCTTTAAAAGGGTATGTCATTTTAGAAAGCACCAAATAAATTACTTAAAGTGTAAAAACTAGGCTTCATAATCACCACTGGCATTTCTTTGCCAAATATCTAATAAGGCCTATCATAAGCACACAGTAAATACTGCAATAATTATGAGAGCCAAAAATAATAAATTGCCAAATATAATATCTCATCTCAAATTTCTAAACATTCTATTATAATTATACCTCCACTTTTCAGGGTAGACTGGGTCCAGGTCTTCTTTGGCTCCCTCAAATAAAGCTGTGACTTAACATGGTACCATGTAGGGTTATATTATGGTTAAAAGAAACTATTCCAGTCTAGCAATAGTGATTTCTAAGCTCATGTTCTCTACTTGTATTTTTTCAACACCGGAAAGAGGACTTGTAATTACAAGCAATTTTTTAAAAATCTATCCTTTTTAAAAGCCACATTGAAACAGTTCCCATGTTTAGCTCATCAACCCTCACTAGCTATGAAAATCTTCTCCTTCACCTGTATACCAAACTGTTCTGATGACTCTTCCTTTCCTTCCTCTTTCTTTTACTAAACCTTTCCCTCACTACTTCTCCTATCCACCACACTCCATCCTTCTCTCCAGTCTTTGCATTTTTGTCAATGGAACTTGTCTAGGGGGAAAAAAAGGACTTGTCTGACAAAGCAAGATTCTTAGAGAACAGCTCAGCAATGCCAGAATACTACATCATGGGCAAAGAGATGTCAAAAGCTAGAAACACCCATTCAGTAAGGATTTTGTCCCATCACATTTGTAGGCACTTAGTAAGAATGCACAAGTGAATGAATGATTACAAAGATAGAGGGAAGAATTAGCTATAAGGTGAAAGAAAAATTCTAGTCAGTCAGAACACGTAAGCCTTTGACAGAGCTCCACTCTTATTCCTTCTGATTTACTTTTACAAAATTACTTTTATAAGGATGACATATAAACATACTTTTTTTCTGAATTAATATAAAATATTAGTAGTTTGGTATTGATAGGGAACTCATGTAATAGTTTTTAAATTTCCAAGATTTTAATCAGAAATCACCAAAGGAAACATTGTATATTCTTGGGGTTTAATGTATTTATTTGTACAAATTATTAGTCATAAGGTAGCTTAAAACTTCACTGAGGCCAGTTTAATTCAGAAATCATCATAGGAAAAGCCATAGATTTAATATGAAGTACTGTGGCTAGAGATAGGAAACACAATAAACTTGAAACCTTTCTTCAACTAATTTGTTGTGTATGATTTTAGACAGATCCCATAACCTCTCTGGTTTCTGTTGTGTTTAAAGTGAGCTAAATTATTCAGTTAATCCATATCATCATCATATAATTCTATGATTCTACAATGGGCCAGATAGATGTTCCTTTTCTACTTCATTCTTTCTATAAGTGTTTTGTAATCTGGACATGACTAGGCTTCAGGGATCACATAAATTCCCTAAATTTAGGCAATTATGTTTGGGTGCATTTTTCTGGGCAGAAGTACATAGCTTACATCTGATTCTCAAAAAGCTCTGTGAACTTCTCAAAAAAGATTAAAAAACACTTACTTCAATAATGAACTAATTCCAAGTGATTCACATTAACTTGTAAAAGCAGCCTCACAAGAAGTTTGCTTCATAATGCTCTGTTGGTTCTGTAACATTTTGTATCCCACATCAGTAACGCAATATATTCTGTTAGTAGAAGCTACATTTCAAACTTTCATTAATAGCTATCTCCCCATTCGGTGATGAGCCATGGACTACATCTGTCTAGTTCACCTCATTGTATCAAATGCCTTGAACAGTGCCTAGCTCTCGATGAATCAAAGAAGGGAAATGTCTACCAGTTTATTTCTAGGTGAGAAGACAGCTAGGGAGCGATCATCTTTTCATCTGGGCATGAATTGAGACTCCAAAACTTAGGTGATGGAAGAATCAACAAATAAGGATAGATAGATCATTTTATTTTCAAGCCAAGCCTTGTAATTTCAATAAAGAAGAAATGAAATCCAAAGTAAGACCTAACCAGATGTGGCAAGGTCAAGAGCAGAGTCCTTAACCAATGGTACAAGTTCCTTTCATTCCACCAAGAACCTAATTATTGAGTGCAAATGACCATGTCACCCAAATTCCAGTTCCTTTCTTTTAACTGAAATTCAATAGCTAATAATCTCATCCTTCATTATAAGTACACATACCATAAATAACCTCTGATTTTTGCCTGATTCATAAGCAAATAAGATAACACCATGTCTTATATGTAATATAAGTTGGATTCAATTTTTTGTCATTGTCATATCTATAAAAGATATTCAGTGCTATAAATAAAATTCTTTTATCATGCAAACTTAATTAGTTTTTCAATAATGCTTGTTTATTTGTCTTAACCGACAATTACAGGAAGAAAGGGATTCATTCATTAGTGTCTTTTAAAATATATAGTACATAAAATTGAATACATGTTATTTCATTCCTATACACTTCTGGTAATTGACTTTTAAAAACCTAATAACATTTGCATTTCTTTTATCTTTTTACAGGAGCATTGTTTTAAACCCAGCTTATTTCCGAAATCATCTTCGCCAGGCAACAGTGTTTAGATGTCTGGAGAGATATTCAGAAGCTGCCCGGTATGTTTGTTATAACTTTTGTGAAGATTTATTTCAAGTTAAATTAATTTTATTCTCAGCTTCTGGTAATAGCATAATAGAACTTTCCATTTCTCTCATGGAGTATGATTTTACCAGAATTATTGTCTTATAAACGTCAAACCAACAATTATTGACCATCTTTTTCTTTAATTAAAGCCATTCTGTGTTCATAGCTCTTAGTAAAATTCAAACTTTCCAGCCACGAGGTCACTGATAATGATGGGAAAACTTCCAGGAAAGATTAGAAGTGAACTTGACCTCCTGCTCTCGAGTAGGTTCCTGGTCTTGGTTGTAATGACACAATTCTGTGACTCTCTCTTCCCTGAGTTCTGGAAATGAAATCCAACCACGTGAAAAAGACCTCAGGGGCTCTTTCTAGAGGAGCTGGCATCAGTTATAACACCACGGGTTGTTAAAGCTGTCCTAACATATTGCCTCCTAGACCCCAAAATGTTTTATAAAAACCTAGCAAAGCACCTTTTAATATTTTCATCCCCAAAACCTAGACTTACAGAAAAAAAAGGCAAGAATTGTGCACCGCTTCGATGCTACAGTCAGAATTCCTTCTCTCCTATGACAACCAAGACTTTTTTTCTTCCTGAGTCAAGTTCATCATCATCATCATCATCTCTCAATGAATTTTCCTCATCTCCCAATAAATAGCTGCTGTTTCTTACTTGTCCACTTAAGTATCCCAGGAATTTAGCAAGAAAATGTGAGTGGTTTCTACACTTAACTCCAAGCACAATTCCTAGGGAGATATCTGCAGTAATAAGGATGAGAAGCCTAGGTTGCAGGTAGTTATTGTCTTTAGAACCTTTGCAAATAACACTTTCTTGGAAAGTGAAGTTTAAGGAATTTAAATGGATAGTAAAATGGCTCCATAAAATTAATACCATGTAATTGACGTGAATTCCATTTGTATAAGATGGTCCTGAGAGTTACCAAAATTGACTTAAGTGTTGGATATGGAAGGCAGAATTAATCCCAACTACACTCACTTTGCAGTCAACCATTATGCCACATCTACTTACCTGTGTGTTAATGTGCATTTTTAAAAATTACAATGGTCTTTATGTATCAATCTTGTTTTTTACATTCTATTTTTCCTTCTACTTTCTCTAATGTATTTCATCTTATGTACTCACTTATGACTCCTTCCTACATTTTATTTTCTCCTTTGAGTTGTCTCTGTGACTTTCTTTCTGCCCACATACTTTTCCTATGTGAATGAGAGGGAATTTAAGAGGTGATGGTAAGCTTCCTTCAGTCCCATACTTTTTAAAATCCCTAGCTACAAAAAAAGCTAATAGGTCCAATGTAAACAGATAACGCTATCTGTAAAATAGTGTTTTCTAAAAGGGGTTTATTAGTGTGCCTTCTGAATCTAATCAAAAGATCATTAGGAGAATGCTAGATGCAACTTTAGAACTAGATTGCAACTAGTAAAAAACTGCTAGTGGTGTGCTGGGGTCAGCTTGTATAGACTCTGGAAAGCCAATTGTTAATATTCTGGAATTTGGGGAAAGCCAATTGTTGAAATAGAGGAGAACTTAGCAATTCTGGGAGAATTTACACTATGGAAATTGGCAAATGCTATAAAGCCAGGCCTTTTTGGTTCAGGGAGAGCCAGGTTGCCAGCATATCATTGACTATAACTTAATTGTATCAAGTGTGACTGTTTGAATTAAAGTTGTGACAAAAATTCTTTATGGGCCCTAAAACAAATAAATAATAAGAACTTGAAAATTAGGCATTTGTCAGTATTTTCCATGTAAAATTGGAACTGAATATCCATTGTCCCTGATATGTATATCCCTTCAGTTAATAAGTGTATCTGTTAAATATCATATAATGACTGACCTGACAATATTTCTCAAGGAAGTTCCTGATAATGTTGGTTAAGCTGGCATGAGCTTCCCAACAGAGAAGCAGATACAATTAATTTCAGATACAAGAGTTTTTCACCTTGGCTTCCTTGGCAAATATAGTTCTCAATATATATTATTCATTATGGTTTCCTCAAGGGAAAGAATGATCATGAACATCATAGTGTCCTTTAGCTATTAGACTCGCAATGTAAAACAATAAATGCAAATAAATATATTTCCTCTAGAATGCCAAGTAGTCATGTTTCTGACATTGAAAGGCACTTACCAAATACAAAACAGTGCCATTAAGATGTGACTTAGGAAGTCTTAAAACCATGATTTGCAGTGAAGTGAATCATCTCTTTCTGATTCACGTTTGAGTATCTACAACCAGGAACAAGAAATTGGTCTATCTAAGTTTTTCTGAGCCTAACTAGTTCTACCCAGGAAGGAACACCTAGTAAATAGGTCAGAAAAGATTCCCGGGACATAAAGCCAGGATTCTCAACCAGAGAGACTAGAGAAAATGCTATGACCTGTAGTTGAATAGAAGGAATCAGTCAGCTTTACAACAATGAGCAGGTCCTTTTATTTTATGGGTCAATATTTTTTTAGTAACATCCTACCTACCAGAAGAGAGAGCAAGAACATATAGATGGTAGAAAACTGAATAAAATTAAGGATATTTTATTTTGGTTTAGGCTCTGCAGGGTGCTGGTAATCCTTAAGCAGACAACTGGCACTGGTTAAATTGATTAAAGCACATTTTCAGACCATAAATCTAAACTGAAATTGCTGTAACTCCCCAAGAAACAGCCAACCTGTGAGGTCTTACCTGAAATAGCAAGGAGCCTAGCTCTTTAATAACTCTTTGTTTCTATGCACATAAAAGATACGTGTTGAAGTAGAATGTCTTTGCTTGAATCCATCTTCTCCCCCAGAACGCACACTTATACACACACACACACACACACACACACACACACATATACACACACACAGACATCATTTGGCACCACTTTCATAAGAAAGATGGTAAGACAAGAAAAAATATTCAGAGATGTGAAACAAACAAAAGTAAAGACTATTTTGTGAAGAAAACTAATAATAGCTCTTGATAATATGAATGGCATATCTTTTATTTCTAAATGCTCAATGACTTCCACAAAGTTTGGCACATACCAAGCACCAGTTCAGGGTTTGCAAATTAAATTAGCCAGTTTTGAGTTTGCAGTTAAGAACAATTTAGCTGCAGCAGTAAGGAGATATTACATGAAATTGTTAGTAAAACCCTGGTTGAAAGAACAATATGAGAGTGTGTACATAGTAGTTAAGTTATGGTGATGGTATCATGCTTTCTTTTTTTTTTTTATTTTATTATATTATGTTAATCACCATACAGTACATCCCCAGATTCCGATGTAAAGTTTGATGCTTCATTAGTTGCGTATAACACCCAGTGCACCATGCAACACGTGCCCTCCTCACCACCCACCACCAGTCCATCCCATTCCCCCCACCCCCTCCCCTCTGAAGTCCTCAGTTTGTTTCTCATAGTCCATAGTCTCTCATGTTTCATTCCCCCTTCTGATTACCCCCCTTTTCTTTATCCCTTTCTTCCCCTACCGATCATCCTAGTTCTTATGTTCCATAGATGAGAGAAATCATATGATAATTGTCTTTCTCTGCTTGACTTATTTCACTTAGCATTATCTCCTCCAGTGCCGTCCATGTTGCAGCAAATGTTGAGAATTCGTTCTTTCTGATAGCTGAGTAATATTCCATTGTATATATGGACCACAGCTTCTTAATCCAGTCATCTGTTGAAGGGCATCTCGGCTCCTTCCATGATTTGGCTATTGTGGACAATGCAGCTATGAACATTGGGGTGCATATGGCCCTTCTCTTTACTACGTCTGTATCTTTGGGGTAAACACCCAGTAGTGCAATGGCTGGGTCATAGGGTAGTTCAATTTTTAACTTTTTAAGGGACCTCCACACTGTTTTCCAGAGTGGCTGTACCAACTTGCATTCCCACCAACAATGTAGGAGGGATCCCCTTTCTCCACATCCTCTCCAACAATTGTTGTTTCTTGCCTTGTCTATCTTTGCCATTCTAACTGGCGTAAGGTGGTATCTCAGTGTGGTTTTGATTTGAATTTCCCTGATGGCTAATGATTTTGAACATTTTTTCATGTGTCTGTTAGCCATTTGTATGTCTTCATTGGAAAAGTGTCTGTTCATATCTTCTGCCCATTTTATGATTTGTTTATTTGTTTCTCGTGTATTGAGTTTGAGAAGTTCTTTGTAGATCTTGGATACCAGTCCTTTATCTGTGGTGTCCTTTGCAAATATATTCTCCCATTCCGTGGGCTGTCTCTTAGTTTTTTTGACTGTTTCCTTGGCTGTGCAGAAGCTCTTTATCCTGATAAAGTCCCATAAGTTCATTTTATCTTTTATTTCTCTTGCCTTTGGAGATGTGTCGTGAAAAAGGTTGCTCTGGCCGATGTCATAGAAGTTGTTGCCTATGTTCTCCTCTAGAATTTTGATGGATTCCTGTCTCACATTGAGGTCTTTCATCCATTTGGAGTTTATTTTTGTGTATGGTGTGAGAGAGTGGTCAAGTTTCATTCTTTTGCATGTAGCTGTCCAATTTTCCCAGCACCATTTATTGAAGAGACTGTCTTTTTTCCACCGGATGTTTTTTCCTGCTTTATCAAAGATTAGTTGCCCAAAGAGCCGAGGGTCCATTTCTGGGTTCTCTATTCTGTTCCATTGGTCGATGTGTCTGTTTTTGTGCCAGTACCATGCTGTCTTTGTGATCACAGCTTTGTAGTACAGCTCGAAATCCGGCATTGTGATGCCCCCAGCTTTGTTTTTCCTTTTCAACAGTTCCTTGGAGATTCGGGGCCTTTTCTGGTTCCATACAAATTTAAGGACTATTTGTTCCAGTTCTTTGAAAAATGTCCTCGGTATTTTGATCGGGATAGCATTGAAAGTGTAGATTGCTCTGGGTAGTATGGACATTTTAACTATGTTAATTCTTCCAATCCATGAGCATGGAATATTTTTCCATCTTTTTATGTCTTCCTCAATATCTTTCAAAAGTGATCTATAGTTTCTAGCATATAGGTCCTTTACGTCTCTGGTTAAGTTAATTCCAAGGTAACGCATGGTTTTTGGTGTTATTGTAAATGGGATGGATTCCCTAATTTCTCTTTCTTCAGTCTCGTTATTCGTGTATAGAAATGCAACTGATTTCTGGGCATTGATTTTGTATCCTGCCACCTTACTGAATTGTTCTATAACTTCTAATAGTTTGGGAGTGGATTCCTTTGGGTTTTCCATATAGAGTATCATGTCATCTGCAAAGAGAGACAGTTTGACTTCTTCTTTGCCGATTTGGATACCTTTGATCCCTTTTTGTCTTCTGATTGCTGTTGCAAGGACTTCTAGTACTATGTTGAATAATAGTGGCGAGAGTGGGCATCCTTGTCGTGTTCCTGATCTTAAGGGAAAGGCTTCCAGCTTTTCCCCATTGAGAATAATGCTTGCAGTAGGCTTTTCATAGATGGCTTTTATGAGATTGAGAAATGTACCCTCTATTCCTACACTCTGAAGGGTTTTAATCAGGAAAGGATGCTGTATTTTGTCAAATGCTTTTTCTGCATCAATTGAGAGGATCATATGGTTCTTGAGTCTTTTCTTGTTGATATGATGTATCACATTGATTGATTTGCGAGTGTTGAACCATGCTTGCATCCCAGGTATGAATCCCACTTGGTCATGATGGATAATCCTTTTAATGTACTGTTGGATTCTATTAGCAAGGATCTTGTTGAGGATTTTGGCATCCATATTCATTAGAGAAATCGGTCTGTAATTCTCCTTTTTGAGGGGGTCTTTGCCTGGTTTGGGGATCAAGGTAATATTAGCCTCATAGAATGAGTTTGGTAGCTTTCCTTCTGTTTCTATTTTTTGAAATAGCTTTAGGAGAATAGGTATTATTTCTTCTTTGAATGTTTGGTAGAATTCCCCAGGAAAACCGTCTGGGCCTGGAGTTTTATTATTTGGAAGGTTGTTTATCACTGACTCAATTTCTTCATAGTTAATTGGCCTATTTAAGAAATCTATTTCTTCCTGTTTCAGTCTTGGTAGTTTATAGGTTTCCAGGAAGGCCTCCATCTCTTCCAGATTGTTTAGTTTTTTGGCATATAGCTGTTGATAAAAGTTTCTAATAATCCTTGCAATTTCAATGGTGCTGGTCGTGACCTCTCCCTTTTCAGTCATAATTTTAATAATCTCAGTCCTTTCTCTTTGTTTTTGGACAAGTTTTGCCAGTGGTCTATCAATTTTATGGATTCTCTCAAAGAACCAGCTTCTAGTCCTGTTGATCTGCTCTACTGTGGTTCTGGTCTCTAATTCATTGATTTCTGCTCTAATCTTGGTCAACTCCTTCCTTGTCAGTGGGTTAGGCCTGTCCCTCTGTTGCTGTTCCAGTTTCTTGAGGTGAGAATATAGAAACTGCATTTTAGATTTTTCTATTCTTTTGAGTGAGGCTTGGATGGCTATGTATTTCCCCCTTAGGACTGCCTTTGCAGTATCCCATAGGTTTTGGACCGTTGTGTATTCATTCTCGTTGGTCTCCATAAATTGTTTAATTTGTTTTTTGATTTCCTGGTTTATCGAGTCATTCTTGAGCAGGATGGTTCTTAGCCTCCAAGTGTTTGAGTTTCTTCCAGGTTTTTCCTTGTGGTTGAGTTCCAATTTCAGAGCGTTGTGGTCTGAGAATATGCAGGGGATAATTTCAATCTTTTGGTATTGGCTGAGACCTGTTTTGTGTCCCAGAGCATGATCTATTCTTGAGAATGTTCCATGGGCATTTGAATAGAATGAGTATTCTTTGGTTCTGGGGTGTAGTGTTCTATATATATCTATGAGGTCCAACTCGTCGAGTATGGCATTCAAAGCCTTTGATTCTTTGCTTAGTTTTTGCCAGGGTGTTCTGTCTATTTCTGATAGTGGGGTGTTGAGGTCCCCTACTATTACTGTGTTCTTATCTATATGTCTCTTTATTTTGGTTAAGAGTTGGCTTGTGTATCTTGCTGCTCCCCTGTTGGGGGCATATATATTAATAATTGTCATATCCACTTGTTGAATACTTCCTTTAAGAATAATATAGTGCCCTTCTGTATCTCTCTCTATGGCCTCTAGTTTAAAATCCAGTCTATCTGATATGAGAATTGCTACTCCAGCTTTCTTTTGAGGTCCATTTGCGTGGAAGATGGTACTCCATCCCCTTACTCTAAGTCTGAATGCATCTTTGGGTTCAAAATGAGTCTCTTGTAGACAGCAAATGGATGGGTCATGTCTTTTTATCCAATCTGCAACCCTGTGGCGTTTTATGGGAGAGTTTAAGCCATTTAGATTGATAGAGATTATTGACAGATATGATTTTAATGATGCCATTTCTCTTTAAAGTCTTTGTATCGGTTGTGACTTGCTGCTCTGTATCACTCTTGGGGCCTTTTTACCTTTATAGAGCCCCCCTTAATATCTCCTGTAGGGCTGGTTTCGTGGTTACGAAATTGGTTAATGATTGGCGATTTTGGAACGTCTTTATTTCTCCATCAATTCTGAATGACAGCTTTGCTGGATAAAGGATCCTTGGCTGCATGTTTTTCTCTGAAAGAGCTTTAAAAATGCCCCCCCAAGCCTTTCTCTCATTCCAGGTCTCTGTAGACAGGTCTGACGTAATCCTGATACCTTTGCCTTGGTACGTGAGAAATTTCTTTGCCCTGGCCGCTTTCAATACTGTATCCTTGGATCTAATATTTGCGAATTGCACTATGACATGCCGTGGCGTAGGTTTGTCCTGGTTGAGCTTGGATGGGGTCCTCTCTGCCTCTTGGACACGAATGCTTGTTTCCCTTGCTAGATTAGGGAAGTTTTCAGCTACAATTTGTTCAAATATCTCTTCTAGACCTCTGTTTTTCTCCACCCCTTCAGGGATGCCGATGATTCTGACATTGGATCGTTTCATAGAGTCAGTAATCTCCCGTAATCTACATTCGTGGGCGTGGATTTTTTTAAGACCAGCTTCTATTTTCGTTTTTTCTTCTACTAACCCATCCTCCAATTCGCTAACGCGTTCCTCTGCCTCGGTGACCCTGGCCGTCAGAGCCTCTAGTTTTGACTGTATTTGGCCCACTGAGTTTTTAATTTCTGTCAGATTCGCTCTCATTTCTGCCCTTAGGGATTCTATATTCTCAGCAACGCTTTCTCTGATGCTTTTTTCAAGTTTACTCATCATCTTGACCATTGTTGCTCTGAATTCCATTTCTGATAATTGGGATACATCCATATGTATTAATTCTGTGGCCGAGGCCANCTTCAGTTAGGATCAGTCTGTGTAAGAGGAAGCAACCAGAAGGTAATACTAAAGGGGAAAGTAAAACAAAGCTTCTATCCATCATTAAGGAGGAGTTAGTTGTGTGTTTCTACATATATGAACTAGATGAGGGATACTAGAGCAGTAATAATACATTTAAATGCTCACAAATCTCAGGCTGATGGTATGTGAAGGAGCCCACTTATAAATGGGTTGTTGTATGAATTACAGAGAACTAGAGACCACTAACTATAGTGACCATATAATTTATCTTTCAAACTTGTTAGTGAAAATGAGCACTATTAAGAAATAACCAGGGGGGCGCCTGGGTGGCACAGCGGTTAAGCGTCTGCCTTCAGCTCAGGGCGTGATCCCGGCGTTATGGGATCGAGCCCCACATCAGGCTCCTCAGCTATGAGCCTGCTTCTTCCTCTCCCACTCCCCCTGCTTGTGTTCCCTCTCTCGCTGGCTGTCTCTATCTCTAATAAATAAATTAAAAATCTTTAAAAAAAAAAAAAAAGAAATAACCAGGAAAATATGCATAAGCCAGGACTGTTGTGATCACGGTGACCATCTGGTCACCCTACCATAGCCCTTCTGAAGGAAGTGGTCATATTCAAGTCCACTTAATGTTGCCATACACAGCTGTAGGTTCAGTGTTGCAGATTTTTGAGTCTTCAAGAAATAATATTTTTCAGAAATTGGCAAGAAGAAATTTCTTGACTTTAAAATGTCAATTATTTCAAGTTTTTCAAACACAATGCCATCTTAAGAAAGCTAAAGTAGTCCCATTCATGAAAATGTAATTCACTGATTTGTTACAACAGATCTTGCCTGTTCTACTTTTTATTTGTAATAGCATTATTTAATACCATGTCATATATAATATTGTGAGAAATAGATTAGATAATCAACTATGCAGTCTAAAATTTTCTTATCTTTTCCCTTCTTAAGGTAATACACAAACAGTATGTTTCTGTTAAACCAAATCAAAACACAATACTTTAAGATGAATTAATTCATGGCTACACTCACTGAGAAACCAGATAAATAGTAGAGATTAGTAGAAATGGCAGTAGGTGGGATTCTGGAGACACAACAAAGGATTTGGGAGCTTGGTTTTGTTGTTGTTGTTATTTTGTTATGAGAGCTGATTCCACTGGAAATCAGAAATAATGCATATGTAGATCACAACTTTCCAAAAGAAAAGAGTGATCCAAAAATAAATTTAAGTGTTTGTTCAGAAATCTAGTCACATAAAACAGTGATATTGCTGTTGATAAGCAATCACTCAGGAGTAGTACTACAACAGCAAGCAGCAAGAAACTGTGTCAGCTATTTTAGTGTCATAGAACTCTATGATTTTAAATGAGATTATTGTGTACTTTGCAAGGGAGGAGAATATACTGACAGGTAGACTCAAGACAAGTGATTCTGAAGAGATGATAGTAGTTTTGGGAATTTATTTTAACTTAGTTCTGATTCAACTGAAAATGTAAAATCCATTCAAACACCATGTGAGATACTAAAAATACACCACAGTTTTTTTGGTTAAAATAAGTTTTCATTTATGCCTTCAGATAGTATAAATGAATACTGTAGGTTAATTTTTACTCTTAAACTGGCCATCTGCCTGAAGGGCTTTCTCTTTCTTTGTTGGAGACAGTTTGCCTTTTCCAGAGCAGCTTTAGTGTGGGCTAGCATTAATCAGTCCTTTGTGACATACAGTTGTATGTTGGAAGATAGACACGATCATTCCACCATTAAGTGATTTTTCCTTTTCCTAGATATGACAAAGCTGTATAAACCCTAAGCACTACAAAATGTTGCTTCTTCACGTATGATTTCTAAAACAAGGCACTAATAGACAAATAGTCATTTTATATAACTTAGGTTAAATATCTGACCATAAGAATACAACTCACCCAGTTTGTACATATGTAAGGTGCACAATTTATGATTTCAAGGAAAAAAAAGTGAAGGTTAAAATGTTCCAGAACTTCAAGTTTATAACCATCATTTACATCTTAAATATTTAAAATTACAGACTCATAAATGTCTAATCTTACAACAAAAGTAATAATCATAAGATTGCAATAATAACTGGTGGCTTAAAAGTAATTGTTGCCTTAAGAAAAGTTGAATTTTTTAGATATGATCCCAATTTTAAGTAAATTATTGCAAGAATAAATAATTTTACATGCATATAGAAAAGAAATTCAACACAGGTCTATTGCAAAGGACATGCAAAAATTCATTAGAGAAAAACAAACATTGATTGACTTTGTGAATTCCTTCATCTTGCTGATGTATATCATGATAATTATTTTTGTTCCTTTTCTGTTTTGAATGATATGCTATGCATTTGCATTACCCATAGACATTTCTAAGATAATTTAGAAATGTACCATCCTTAGACTTTCTGCAAATAATGACCTAGAAAACTTGTGGAAGAATACAGAGAAAGAGTTTTTTCTGTCCTATAAATACAACCTTGCATCTTTAAAAACAAGTGGTGGAACAGTAAAGACTACATAAGAGAGAATGCAGAAAGGCCCTAGTATGTCAAGTTTTAAATGTGAGGAAATAAAGATGTTCTCTTCTTATCCTTCTTCCCTTCAATAGCATCTATGTCCCAGAGGTTATTATGAGGATGAATGAGACAATTTATGTAGTACACTTGGCACAGTACTTGGCACATCATAACGCTCAATAAGAAATAAGAATTACTGGGGGAGTGGTCTAAGACAGCAGAGGAGTAGGAGACCTAAATTTTGTCTGGTCCCGGGAATTCAGCTGGATAGCTATCAAACCATTCTGAACACCTACAAACTCAACAGGAGATCAAAGAAAGGAATAGCAGCAACTCTATGAACAGAAAAGTGACCACTTTCTGGAAGGTAGGGCATGCAGAGAAGTGAATCTGAGGTATATGGGAAAATAGAGCATGGGGGAAGAGAGCCTTTGTCAGCTGGCTACTGGAAAGTGATAGAGCAGGGGAGCACAAAACTGGAACTTTTAGAAGTCCACTCCAGTGAGGGATGTTGCTCTGGTGGCTAAGTTGGGGATGGAACCCTCTCTGGGATGGTGTGGTCTCAGGACTCTCAGGGTCACAGAAAGACTGGAGGTGCCTGAATGCAGCAGAGCTCCCAGGTATTAGAGCAGGGAAGCTGGCTGCAAAGAGTGAGTGGGGGAGTGGGCTCTCAGCTCAGGGTTGCCATAACTGTGATCTGTGGCACAGTCTAGCCACTGCTCTTTGAGCAGGGACCCAACAAGCGGCAGATCCAGGAAGACTCTTCTTCCTCCCCTGGGAGGGGTGGCATGAGAGCATGCCACAGGAATCTGCTGGGTTTGGAGACACCAAATGGGGTCGTGTGCGTCAGATAGAAACGCTCGGTGACAGGCCGGGTGAACAGGGAGTGCAGCTGGTGACCAGGGAGACAGGAGTGATTGATTGCTTTTCTCTGAGGGTGCACTGAGGAGTGGAGCCCCAAGCTCTCGGCTCCTCTGGGGTCATGGACTGGAAGGCCACCATTTACATTCTCATCCTCTAAAGCTGCAGGGAAAGCCTTCAGGGAACAAAAGCTACATAGAGCAAGCCCAAGCAGATTACTTAGCCTGGCCCCTGGCAAGGGCGGTGCAATTCCGCCTGGGGCAAAGACATTTGAGAATCACTGCAATAGGCCCCTCCCCCAGAAGATCAGGAAGAACATCCAGCCAAGACCAAGTTTACTGATCAATGCGAACTGTAAAACTCCTGCACTAGTGGAATACTTTCATCCCATGATTCTTTAGTCTTTCAAAGTTAATTTTTTTAATTTTCTTTTTTTCTTTTTCTTTTTTAAATTTTTTTCTTTCCTTTTTCAACCAACTTATCAATTCCTTTTTCAAAATCTTTAATTTTCATTTTTACAGTCATATTCTATCCCTTCATTGTATTTAGCCTTATTTTTGTATATATAGATAAGTTTTTCTTTCTTTAAAATTTTGGGATGTAGTTTCTTCCAACAGACCAAAATCCACCCAAAATCTCATGTATGGCTCTGTTCTATTCATCAGCCTGATCACATTCTTTTTTTTTTCTTTTCCCCCCAATTTTGGGTCTCTTCTGATTTGTTTAGTGTATATTTTTCTGGGGTCATTGTTACCCTTTTAGCATTTTGTTCTCTCATTCATCTATTCTTCTCTTAACAAAATGACAAAATGGAAAAACTCACCTCAAAAAAAAAATCAAGAGGCAGTACCAACTGCCAGGGACCTAATCAATATGGGCATTAGTAAGATGTCGGAACTAGAGTTCAGAATAATGATTATAAAGATACTAGCTGGGCTTGAAAAAAGCATAGAAGTTACTAGAGAATCCCTTTCTGGAGAAATAAAATCTAACCACATCAAAATCAAAAAGGTTATTAATGAGGTGCAATCAAAAATGGAGGCCCTAACTGCTATAAATGAGGCAGAAGAGAGAATTAGTGATATAGAAGACCAAATGATGGAGGATAAAGAAGCTGAGAAAAAGAGAGATAAGCAACTACTGGACCACGAGGGGAGAATTTGAGAGATGAGTGATACCATAAAGAGAAACAATATTGATATAACTGGGATCCCAGAAGAAGAAGAAAGAGAGGGATGGAAGGTATATTGAAGCAGATTATAGCAGAGACCTTCCCTAATCTGGGGAAGGAAACAGGCATCAAAATCCAGGAGGCACAGAGAACCACCCTCAAAATCAACAAAAATAGGTCAACACCCTGACATAAAATAGTAAAATTTACAAATCTCAGAGACAAAGAAAATCCTGAAAGCAGCTCAGAACAAGAGGTCTTAACCTACAACAGAAACATTAGATTGGAAGCAGACATATCCACAGAGACCTGGCAGGCCAGAAAGGACCGGCATGATATATTCAGGGTACAAAATGAGAAAAATACGCAGCCAAGAATACTATATCCAGCTAGGCTGTCATTGAAAATAGAAAGAGAGATAAAAAGCTTCCAAGACAAACAGAAACTAAAAGAATTTGCAATCACCAAACCAGCCCTACAAGAAATATTGAAAGAATATTGAAAGGGTCATCTAAACAAAGAGAGAGCCTAAAAGTACCATAGACCAGAACAGAACAAAAACAATATACAGTAACAGTAACCTTACAGGCAATACAATGACACTAAATTCATATCTTTCAATAGTTACCCTGAATGTAAATGGGCTAAATGCCCCAATCAAAAGACACAGGGTATCAGATTGGATTAAAAAAATGAGACCCATTGATATGCTGTCTGCAAGAGACTCATTTTAGACCCGAAAACACCTCCAGATTTAAAGTAAGGGGGTAAAAAACCATTTACCATGCTAATGGACATCAAAAGAAAGCTGGGGGTGGGGTGCCTGGGTGGCTCAGTCGTTAAACGTCTGCCTTCAGCTCAGGGCATGATCCCAGTGTTCTGGGATCGAGCCCCACATCAGGCTTCTCCGCTGGGAGCCTGCTTCTTCCTCTCCCACTCCCCCTGCTTGTGTTCCCTCTCTCGCTGGCTGTCTCTCTCTCTGTCAAATAAATAAATAAAATCTTAAAAAAAAAAAAAGCTGGGGTGGCAATCATTATATCAGACAAATTAGATTTTAAACCAAAGACTATAATAAGAGATGAGGAAAGACACTATATCATACTTAAAGGGTCTATTCAGGGGCGCCTGGGTGGCACAGCGGTTAAGCGTCTGCCTTCGGCTCAGGGCGTGATCCCGGCGTTATGGGATCGAGCCCCACATCAGGNACAAGAAGATATAACAATTGTAAATATTTATGCCCCTAATGGGGGAGCAGCCAGTTATATAAGCCAATTAATAACAAAATCAAGGAAACACATCAACAATAATACAGTAATAGTAGGGGACTTTAACACCCCCCCTCACTGAAATGGACAGATCATCTTAGCAATAGTTCAACAAGGAAATAAGGGCTTTAAATGACACACTGGACCAGAGGGACTTCACAGATGTATTCAGAACATTCCATCCCAAAGGTACAGAATACACATTCTTCACTAGTACACCATGGAACAATCTCCAGAATGGATCACACCCTGGGTCACAAATCAGGTCTCAACCAGTACCAAGAGATTGGGATCATTCCCTGCATATTTTAAACCACAATGCTTTGAAACTCGAACTCAATCACAAGAGGACAATTGGAAAGAACTCAAATACATGGAGGCTAAAGAGCATCCTACTAAAGAATGAATGGGTCAACCAGGAAATTAAAGAAGAATTTTTAAAATTCATGGAAACAAATGAAAATGAAAACACAACTGTTCAAAATCTTCAGGATGCAGCAAAGATAGACCTAAGAGGGAAGTGTATAGCAATGTAAGCCTTTCTCAAGAAACAAGAAAGTTCTCAAATTCACAACCTAACACTACACCTAAAGGAACTGGAGAAAGAACAGCAAATAAAGCCTAAACCCAGCAGGAGAAGAGAAATACTAAAGATCAGAGCAAAAATCAATGAAATAGAAACCAAAAGAGCAGTAGAATGGCTCAGTGAAACTAGGAGCTGGTTCTTTGAAAGAAGTAATAAGAATGATAAACCCCTGGCCAGACTTATCCAAAAGAAAAAGAAAGGACCCAAATAAATAAAATCATGAATGAAAAAGGAGAAATCACAACCAACACTGAAGAAATACAAACAACTATAAGAACATATTATAAGCAACTATCTGCCAACAAATTAGACAATCTGGAAGAAATAGATGCATTCCTAGAGAGTATAAACTGTGAAAACTAAACCAGGAAGAAATAAAAAACCTGAACAGACCCATAACCAGCAAAGAAATTGAAGCAGTAATAAACAATCTCTCAACAAACAAGAGCCCAGAGCCACATGGCTTCCCAGGGGAATTCTACCAAACACTTAAAGAAGAATTAATACCTATTCTTTTGAAACTGTTCCAAAAAATAGAAATGGAAGGAAAACTTCCAAACTCATTTTATGAGGCTAGCATTACCTTGAACCCAAAACCAAAGACCCCATCAAAAGGAGAATTGCGGGTGAATATACCTGATGAACATGGATGCAAAAATTCTTACCAAAATACTAGCCAATAGTATCCAATAGTACATTAAAAGGATTATTCACCATGACCAAGTGGGTTTTATTGGGGTTGCAAGTTTGGTTCAACATCCGCAAATCAATCAATGTGATACACTACATTAACAAAAGAAAGAACAAGAACAATATGATACTCTCAATAGATGCAAAAAAAAGCATTTGACAAAGTACAGCATCCTTTCTTAATTAAAACTCTTCACAGTGTAGGGATAGAGGGTACATACCGTAATATCATAAAAGCCATCTATGAAAACCCACAACGAATATCATTCTCAATGGGGAAAAACTGAGAGCTTTTCCCCTAAGGTCAAGAACACGGCAGGGATGTCCACTATCACCACTGCTCTTCGACTAGTACTAGAAGTCCAAGCCTCAGCAATCAGACAACAAAAAGAAATAAAAGGCATTAAAATTGGCAAAGAAGAAGTCAAACTCTCACTCTTTGCAGATGAAATGATACTTTATGTGGAAAACCCAAAAGGCTCCATCCCAAAACTGCCAAAACTCATACAGGAATTCAATAAAGTGGCAGGATATAAAGTCAATGCACAGAAATCAGTTGCATTTCTATACACCAAAAATGAGACAGAAGAAAGATAAATTAAGGAGTTGATCACATTTACAGTTGCACCCCAAACCATAAGATACCTAGGAATAAATGTAACCAAAGAGGCAATGAATCTGTACTCAGAAAACTATAGAATACTCATGGAAGAAATTGAGGAAGACACAAAGAAATGAAAAAACATTCCATGCTAATGGATTGGATGAACAAATATTGTTAAAATGTTTATGCTACCTAGAGCAATCTATACATTTAATGGAACCCCTATCAAAATACTGTCAACATTTTTCACAGAAATGGAACAAATAATCCTAAAATTTGTATGGAATCAGAAAAGACCCTAAATAACCGGAGGAATGTTGAAAAAGAAAACCAAAGCTAGTGGCTTCACAATTCCACACTTCAAGCTCTAGTACAAAACTGTAATCATCAAGACAGTATGGCACAAAAACAGACACATAGATCAATGGAAAGAATAGAGAGCCCAGAAATGGATCCTCAACTCTATGGTCCACTAATCTTCAACAAAGCAGGAAAGAATATCCAATGGAAAAAAGACAGTGTCTTCAACAAATGGTGTTGGGAAAATTGGACAGTCAACATGCAGAAGAATGAAACTGGACCATTTCCTTACAGCATACACAAAAATAGACTCAAATGGATGAAAGACCTAAATGTGAGACAGGAATCCATCAAAATCCTTGAGGAGAACATAGGCAGCAACCTCTTTGACCTCACCCGCAGCAACTTCCTCCTAGACACATCGCCAAAGGCAAGGGACGCAAAGGCAAAAATGAACAATTGGGACTTCATCAAGATAAAAAGCTTTTGCACAGCGAAGGAAACAGTCACCAAAACCAAAAGACAACCAACAGAATGGGAGAAGATATTTGCAAATGACATATCAGATAAAGGACTAGTATCCAAAATCTATAAATCAAACACAACACCCAAAGAGCAAATAATCCAATCAAGAAATGGGCAGATAACATGAACAGACGTTTCCGCAAAGAAGACATCCAAATGGCCAACAAACACATTAAAAAGTGCTCAACATCACTCGGCATCAGGGAAATACAAACCAAACCCACAATGCAATACCATCTCACACCAGTCAGAATGGCTAAAAATAACAAGTCAGGAAACGACAGATGTTGGCAAGGATGTGGAGAAAGGGAATCCTCCTACACTGTTGGAGGGAATGCAAGCTGGTGAAGCCTCTCTGAAAAACAGTATGGAGGCTCCTCAAAAAGCTGAAAATAGAGCTACCCTATGACCCAGCAATTGCACTACTCGGTATTTACCCCAAAGATAGAAATGTAGTAATCCCAAGGGGGCACGTGCACCCCAATGTTTATAGCAGCAATGTCCATAATAGCCAAACTTGGAAAGATGAATAGATGTCCATTGCCAGATGAATGGCTAAAGAAGATATGATATATATATAATGGAATATTATGCAGCCATCAAAAATGAAATCTTGCCATTTGCAACGACATGGATGGAACTCGAAGGTATGCTAAACAAAATAAGTCAATCAGAGAAAGGCAATTATCATACGATCTCACTGATGTGTGGAATTTGAGAAGGCAGAGGATCATAGGGGAAGAGAGGAAAAAATGAAACAAGAAGAAACCAGAGAGGGAGACAAACATAAGAGACTCTTAATCTCAGGAAACAAATTGAGGGTTGCTGGAGTGGAGGGGAGTGGGAGGGATGGGGTGGCTGGGTGATGGACATTGGGGAGGGTATGTGCTATGGTGAGCACTGTGAATTGCGTAAGACTGATGAATCACAGACCTGTACCCTGAAACAAATAATACGTAGTAGGTTAATTAAAAAAAAAGAAAGAAAAGAAAAGGATTATCACTGTTTTTGTTGTTGTTACCAAGAACTCTTTGAAGATAGATGAAACTTCCAAGAGACGATGAGTTTCTCAACATTGACACCAGAACATGTTGAGCAATCATTTAGCTGAGGTTTTGCACAAGAGACAGATTGCACTGCAATACTATTAGATCCTGTCTCACTCTGAGAGTCATGTCTGTGTTTTGGGGAAGCCCAGTATTAACATAGGGGTTGAAAGACATGATTTGGGTTGGTTTAAGGAGTTAAAAAGGGCAAAATTGACTTTTTAAGAAGTTTTGCATGTGAATATATCATGAATTTTAGCATCCTATTTCATTCTGAGAGATATTCCGATTATTCTTAAAGTGAGTTACAGTGTAGAGTTCCCCAGGGTGGGCAGGTGGAAGTTCAAATGACATAAGGAGAACTGTTCAGGTCACCTGGTTTTGACTCCAAATTCTCCCTTTTTCTTTTCCTCATTTCTGTCAAAAATAGCAATACCCTGACAAAAGATTAGGCTGGAAATCCTAACAGCTCACTGCCAAAAACTCTGAAATTCTTCACACACTCACCTCACTTTTTTTTTTTAAATACTGGCATTGGTTCATCACACTATTATGCACATAAATTAATCTTGATGCCACTGATTGTGAAAATTGCTTATAAACCAAAAGTTCTGTTTCTGTGTCTGTCTGCAGAAGAGGAACTGTCTGCATTAGAGAATTATAGTCAAGCCAGAGAGACCTGTGTTCCACTCCCAGGACTACAAATGACTAGCTATATGTGACCTTGGGCAAGTTAATTAAGTAACCTCTTTCAGTTTCAATTTCCTCAACCATAAAATGGAAATAATAATACTACTTTACAAAGTAAGCATAAGGATTGCATGGAATAATGAATATGAAACATGAAACTCAGTGCCTGGCACATAGTAAGCCCTCAATTAATTATTGTTCCTGCTGCTATTGTTTTTATTGTGCTGCTGCTGTTGTTGCTGTTACAAGCTTTGAAGAATGATGTTTAAAATCCAAAACATTCACTCTTGAATAATTACGTCGAGTGCAAGTTTGGTAAAAACATTATATTCCAGGGCTACCACCCCACTTTATCTCAATTTTGGCAGCCATCATCTATGATCCCTTGCTCTGTCCAACTCTGTGTCAGATGCTTGTAGTGCATTAGCTTTGCCCCTCACAACTCTGCAAAGAAATTATGTTCTGCATTTTTTAGGTGGGGGAACTTAAGCTAGAGTTTGAACGACTTGCCAAAGACCATTGGTAAGTAGCAAATTTGGAATTCAAGCTTAATTTTATCACCAAGACCCTGACTCCTGCACCAAGGATGCACTTGGTATTGTCAGACTTCATATCTGTCACTTGGGTGAGTTTGAAACCGTATTGCCTCATTGTGGTTTACGTTTTCATTTTTTATTACTAGTGTACTTGTGCATTTTTAATATATTTATTGGGCAATCATGTTTCCTCTTCTGTGAAATGCTCATTTGTGTATTTATCTTTTGTTCATTTCCTATTGGATTGTTTGTCTTTTTATCATTGAATCATTGGATTCTTTATATACTCGGCACTAATAAGTTTTAGCAATGTGTGTTGCAAGTAATTCCTTCCAATTTATGGTTTATATAATCATACTCTTTTTGGTATCTTTTGATGAAAAATAAATCTAAAGACTTATTTTTAGTGTAGTCAAGTGTAGTCAAATTCTTTCATGATTTGCACTGCTTACGTTTTTAAAAAATTCTCTCCTATCCCAAGCTCATCAAGATAGCTTTCTATATTATCTTCAAAAGTTTTAAAGTTTTTCCTTTGCCTTTAAAGTTTTGACCCAATGATAATTGTTTTTTATATATGGTGGGAGGTAGGACTCTCTTAGTATTTTTCCCTCGGTGAATAAGCAATTATCTTGATACCATCTTATTAAATCCTTTCGCTATTGATCTTCCATGTTAGCTCTGTTTATATCAGTTTTCCATATATAAACATGTCAATTTCTGGTCTCTATTCTATTCATACATCTGTTTGTCTGCTGCATTGCCAAAACCACTCTATCCTACATAGGATGGTTTATAATATGTCCTGATACTTAGCAAAGGAAACTTTACCAACTGATTCTTTTTCAGGGATATCTTGTCTATTCTAATCCTTTTGCTCTTCCACATAAAATGTAGAAAATGTGAATTTGAATTCCAAACCAGAATAGTCTAGGTTCTAGTTAGGAATTTCCAAGGAAGACCTTCTTACTTTCTTTTTTGTACTCTACCAGGATTCAAGGCTAAGACTGACATGCTATTCCACTATTTTGCTCTGTAAGAGTTTCTCCTAGTCTTTCACTGAATGTGTGACTTGTAAGAAAAACTTTAAGCAGGTTGTCTATTCAGTCTTCACTCTGCTGAAACCCTCAAGATTTGTCTACTTTTCCCCATGCACATGTCCCATTAAAAGAAAGTTACTACACCAATAAATATTAACATATATCCTCAGGAAAAAACAGCTTTTTTGTGCTTATTAAACCCTCTTTACTTATGTAACACTATCTACATATTTTATAAATGACTGTTCGCCACAAGAAGCCAAGCAGATGGCATCCCTAATAGCCAAAGCTAAAACGGTTTGAATAACTGGGGCACCTGGGTGGCTCAGTGGGTCAAGTGTCCAACTCTTGATTTCAGCTCAGGTCATGATCTCGAGGTCCTGGGATTGAGCCCTGCATAGGGCTCCCTGCTCTGCAGGGAGTCTGTTTGTCTCCCTTTCCCTCTGCCCCTTCCCCCCCGACACCATCCCCACCCCTTCTCATTTGTGTATGCACACGCGCTCTCTCCCTCTTTCTCTCATAAATAAATAAATCTTTAAAAAAATACAATTTGAATAACAAAATAAATATTGATAGTATCAAATTATAATCCATTGAGTTAAATGAATATATCTGAGTTTATACTAATATAAAAATAATTAAATAAATATATGAGGGATAAAGGAAAACTCTTCCTTAGGAGGAATACCAATTAATAAATGTAGAATAAATGAGAGAAGATCAATGTTAGCAAACACCACAGTAATAATTGTTGCAAGCAAGATCTACTAATGGACTTTAATTTCAACAATTCTATTTCTGCTATTAATCTGAAAACAATGAAAACACTAATTTGAAAAGATACATGTGCCCCTATGTTCATTGCAGCATTATTTACAATAGCCAAGATATGGAAGTAACCTAAGTGTCCATCAATAGATTAATGGATAAAGAAGATATGGTGGGTGTATTTGTCTGTCTGTACACACACACACACACACACACACACACACACATACTATGAAATATTACTCAGCCATAAAAAAGAATGAAATCCAGCCATTTAAGACAACATGGATGGACCTAAAGGGTATTGTGCTAAGTGAAGTAAATCAGACAGAGAAAGGCAAGTACCATATGATTTCACTTGTAGATACAGAGAACAAACTGGTATTGGTAGAGGCATAGGGAGTGGAGGAATGGGTGAAACAGGTAAAGGGAATTTAGAAATACAAACTTCCAGTTATAAAATGAATAAGTCACAGGAATGTGATATATAGCATAGGGAATACAGTCAATAATATCATAATAAATTTGTATGGTACAGATGGTAACTAGACTTATCATGGTGATTCTTTCATAATGTCACTATGTTGTACACCTTAATATAAAGTTGTATGTCAATTATAATTCAATAAGAAATAATTACCTTCTTCAAATATTTATCAGTTGGAAAGGGAAACCTAGTCCCTTGTGGTGAAATAAATGAGCAAATACCACCATAATCAAGTGGTCAAGGTTAATACCACCAGTAATAAAATATCTACATTACATATAGCCCCCCATTAGTATGCAATGAGAACATCACTTCACTTCTATACTATTCTTGCCTAAAACACACAATTTCATGAAAAAATATCACACAAATTCAATTTGGGAAACAGTCTACAGAATAACCAATTAATTCTCATTAAGAGTATCAAGGCCATGAAAGGCAAGAACAGAATGAGGAAATGTCAAAGACTGGAAGACACTAATGATATACAACAACTAAATGTATTGTGGGATCCTTGATTGGATCCTAGAACATACATGTGGCAATAAGGAAATAACTGGTGAACTTTAGAAAAATCTGTAGTTTAGTTAGTAAAAATATACCAATATTAATTTCCCAGTTTATTCATTATTTTATGGTTTTGTAAGTTGTCAAGATTAGAGGAAGCTAGAGGAAGCTAGGTGGAATGATATACACTAACTCTCTGTACAATTTTTGTGGCTTTTCTGTAAATTTCAATTAATTTCAAAACAAATTTTTTAGAAACTTGTTTTTTTATGTTTGTTTTAAGCCCATCTTGTTTAAAAGTATCAGCTGTAGTAGGTAGTGTTTCTCTGATCATCTCATCCACCATTTCTTAAATTTGAAACTTAACATTTTAAAGACATTTTTATCATCTTTCTCTCCCGGCCTATTTTGGGATATCCTTTGCCTGCTGTAATTTAAGAACATGTTCTTTTTCTACATATTATATCTCCTACAGATTCCATCTTAATTTTAGCTTCTGGAGCTTATTTTGATATACTTTTATACTCTTCTTTAATTACCTGAGTCATAAAATCTGGTGCTGACTCCATTAAAATTTGGGCTAGACAATCAAGATCAGCAATTCAGTTCTATCATTACAGTTATGTTAGCCTTGGCAAGACCTTTGGCCTCTGTGGAATGAGAATAATGGTAGGACCCAGTCTCATCTCTCCAAAAGTTGTTATGAGAGTTAACTCTCTTCTTTCTCCTAGATTCCCTGACATCATATCTCTGGATTTTTTCCTACCTCTCTAACTTTTCCTTCTTAATCTTATTCTCCAACCTACTGTTTAAAAATGTTTCCAAAGAGCCTCTCCACTTTACTCATTTTTAAATTGTGCATTTACTTTCCCTTGGCCATTAAACCCCCTCTGCTGGCTTTAACTAATCAATCTGCTAATGACTCCAAAATTTATGCCCACATTCTCAGATCTTGCTCCCAACCTCCACATTCATATACTCAGGCACCTTCTGGATATTCCCACTTGACTGTATTATAAGCATCTCAGTCAAAACGTATGTTCCAAACTGAACCCTATTGCTTTCAAAAACTTAACTCTCCAATATCTTAATTGTCTAACATAATGGATTGATTAATTAAATAGTGGAATTACCCATGGAATACAATGCTACCATTTTAATTACTGCTACAGATGCAAATTTACTAATGTGGAAGCTATTCTCACCATATTATTTATTTTAAAAAGCAGGTTAAAAAGCAATGTGTGTGGTATGCTCTATTTACAAAGCAAATCTGAACACATCTCTCTCCAGACTAATTACTTTAAATGACTTTCCATAATCTACAATATAAATCCTGGCAAAAAAATTAAAAGGTCTCTTGTAATTAAGACTCGGTTTGTCTCTCTCTCTGAACTCCTTTACACACACACACACACACACGCACACACACACACACTAAAACTCCAATATTACCCAAACACAGCATGCTGTTTCATGCTTATACACATTTGCATGTCATCTTCTCAGGATAGCTTTTCCCTCTTTGGTTATCTCTGAAGCCCTTCTTGGGGTCCACCTCCTCTGGGAAGGTTTCCCTGACTCTGTTTTCTCCCAATAAGATTCATTACTTTTTTTTCTGTATTATTCCTGTGCCCTGTCTTTATAGCTACTAGTGCATATTCCCTGTAATAATTATTCCCTTAAATCTGAATTTATCTTAAAAGACCGGCGGTTTTTTGAAGATGGGGAACTGATTAATTCACCTTTTTCACCTTCACTACCTATCTTCAGAACTCAATCACATTAGTCACAGTATAAATATTTGTGGAACTGAAATTAGAATGCATATGAAAGCATATAATGTACCACAGATAGAGTGCTCTGAAATGAAAGATAGTATTTATAGCTATTTAAATTCGTACTATAACACAGTGATATTTTAAATCGGCATTTTAAAGAATAAATTCTTCAAAAGGGGATTCCTCACATAAATTAATGTAATCTGGGTGTCAAAATCTTGAATCTAATGGTAATGTAGGTAAAATCCCTTTAAACCAGGTGTCTATTAAAAGAAATACAGAATAAAAGGGGAGCTCCTTATTCCAGAACTTTATAAAAGTCAACAAAAGGATTTATTGGAAATAATTTGATCCAGACTCTTTAATGAAAACTTCATGATTTTTACTCCACATCTTACATGATTTGAATTTTTCTAAGCCTTGTCAACCTATGAACACAAATCAAATTATAATAATAGAACAAACCCCATATACTGGCTTATATCCCCACCTGCATAAGACAAGATTTTACCTCTCCCCCAACTAACTTGAGATTTCTGGGATCTGAGTCAGATGCACTCCAGAAAAGGAAAGAATGGAATAGCATGATATGAAGAGGTTAGTTTTTAATGTTAGCATGTAAGGCATTTACATGGTTTTGTATGTACAACCTATGTACAAATATGTTCACAAAAAAACCATTTAATGCTTATTGTAATATTCAGTATAAAATTCCATAGAGATATTACATTCAGAAACTGCCATTCAAGAATTTCTCTGCTTGGAACATTTTGGCAAATTAATGAAGATTTCTTTCTATTGGCCCTTCCTGCTCATTGTCATCATTCCATCTTCCGTAGATGACTTTGCCATTTTATCTAACTCTTCCTTAGCCCTCAGCTAATTATCAAATTTCTTCCTATAAGGCTTGGACCACCCACTTGCCTGGCAGATGTTTGGTTTCTTTGCCATTGATCAGGGAAACCCTTAACATCTTTCTCACATTTTAAATATACGTTTAAAACTAGCAATGATTATTGCTGATTTGACTGACTGTACTCATTGCCTGTGGGCTTAAGTTTATTGAAAACAATGGCAAGCTGGTCCTGGGTACTATTTAAATTTTCATCTTTCCTTTTATTTTTTCAACAATATTCTGGAATCCAACTAGATTAAACACATGCTTGATATGACCTTGCTGTAGGGGTTTATATCAGTCTTCAGCCTTGGGGTTCCTCACCAAGAAACTGAGAACAAGCCCCAACCCCAAGCGCAGAGGGAATTACCTCTTTGCTAGTGTAGTCCACATAACTCTCTTAGGGATCCCATAAGATTCTTTTCCTAGGTTCGTTGTGTACTAAATGCTAATTTCTCAAGAGTATCTTTGAAATATGGAGTCTCAACCAATTGATTTCTGTGAAAGATTTTGCTTTCCTCAAATAAATTCTGTAAAATCATGGCCACGGCAGTAGATTTTTAAAATCCTCCCTCACTCTGAGGAACAAATGACTGCATTGTCTCTTCAGGGATGCAAACCCCAGCACTTTCCTGATTCAAGAAAATCTGAAATGGATCCCATTACTACCAACCTTGGGACTTCCTGTGCCTCACCTTTGATCAGCCCCAGGGCAGTAGTAGCAGCTCAGAAGTATAATAACAGTGTTACTATTAACTCTTTTATACCCCGAATCAAGAGGAGTATATAAGTTTAATAAGAAGCAGGGTCTCCCTCACATTCACCATGAATATTTATCCTTATAATGTGTCTAGCCCCCCTAGACCTCACCACCATCACCAACCCTAGACATACCCTAGAGCTCCACACCTTCCTTCAAGGGATACACTTATTCTCTTAAGGTTTTAAGAAAATTTAGAATTTTGTTAAGAGGCTCTTTCTGCACAATCTATTCTTCTGAGAACTGGTATGGTTTGTTTCAACATGCTCACAGAACTGTTTCTTTCCTTACAAACAACTCACTTGAAAAAATACTTGCCAGCTGTTATTGCTTTCTAAAATTATTTATTTATATTTTAATTTATAAATATGCTACCATTACTTAATGCCTCTGGGCACATTTGCAAAATTAAAAACACAATTAGAAAAAATAAGACAAACACCATGCAAACTGTGTTTTATGGGGGGGGGGGAGGAGCATCATCTCTGCCTACATTAAACCCCCCTCAAGCAAACATCTAAATAAACAGATGGATATTGCACTGTGTCCCAAAAGAAATGTAAAAGTTTCCTAGAATCAATACCATGAACCAATTCAAGAATACAAAACTTCTCCTAAGAGCAAAAGCACTGTTATTACCTTTTAAAGTCAACAGTTGTAGTGCTGGAATCTAGAATCTGGCTTCTAACATCTTCCATGTATTCTGTCCCAAAAGCTCAATAATGCAAATATTACTTGTAACTGGCACATAGTAAGCGCTCAATAAATTAATAGTTAATTGCTTTTAATATGCATACCATTTTAATTTCTAACCTTATAGTTTTCCTTACACTGTTCATATCTGGAATCCTTCATTTTTTTCTTCAACCCAGCTTGTATTCTCTTTTCATCTAAGAAACAATGTTTAGAACTTTTACTTCATGTTTGTTTAGTTGTTTGTGTTTAGTTGTTATGTTGGATAATCTGTGAAGTAGTGAAAATACGTCTTTATTATCTATTAGCCAGGCTTTCTAATTCCAATCTATAAATTTAAAGCTATAAAATATGCATTTGGAAATGAGTTTTAGCATAAAAATCAGGGTTCCTATGGATTATATCTCCTGATAATTCTATAAGAAAGTCATCTAGCAAACTGACTAAGGATAAACACATGTATCTCTAAGAAAACACATACCTTATAGGAGAAAAAAATGCACTGATATAAGCATTTTTTCCATTGAATCTTAAGTCTGAGAAAAAGTTAAATAGAATTTAATAGGAATGTATTGCAGCCTACTAAATAATCAGCTCTTGCCAGAAAGAAGAAATAGGAGAAGCAAAAAATGAGATTCCTGCTCTTCAAAAGCTTATAATCCTGCTAGAGATAAGATAAACAATTCTCTTTACAGAGTATTAACCGTGTATATTGAACAAAGGAGGATGACCGGGCAACACGCATGCTCTAAAACATCTTCGGTGAGAAAACCGTAGGAAACCACACCATTTATCTTCTAAACCATGACAATTTTGCTAGTGAAAGGGCCCCAATAATGACCTTAGGATAACAGGAATAGACTAGAAATGTCTTGAGAAAACCTACATGTATGGTCACCATAAGTGTGGAGGCAAGAGTGTGGGCATCACAGTGCTGTCCACTCTTGCCTGAGGTCTTCTCCTAAGCAGAACAACCCTAACAGACATATGCGTAAAGTGTTATCAAGGTGTTATCTTGAGGCAGCCTAAAGTGTCTCTTGCTCCTCGGTGTTTCTTTTTTGAATGTTCTACTTCTTATATATCTGTGATTGGTAGTCGTGCATGTTTTGGCCAAGATGTTTGGTCAGGATGATAGCAACACCTTTGTGTATCCTTCCTGCCTCATGCTACCACCCATCAACAGCCACAGTGTCCTTCATGAACCAAATGGTCAATATTTGAACCAATGGTCAATTCAATCAATGGCTTTTGGTTGAATGAATGAGAGAATGAATGAGGTAGTAGCTATGGCTAGAGATAGAAGAATAGAGCTAATGGATAACAACTATTACTGCCCTCCCCTACCTGTAGAGAAATAGCTTTAAAGGAAGAAATAAATGTCCTACTCTATGTAGCATAGTTTGCTTCCCCAATGTACTTTTTTCCCCCCTGGAGGAATAGATCTCAATTCAGTGGAAAATTTGGTCTCATATGCAGAATCCCATCTTAACTTCAACAGCACATCTGTGCCTTCCTTCATTTAACAAAATCATCAGCAAATATTTATTGATGACCTACTATGTGCCAGTCACTGTTTTAGATGCTTGGGATACAGCAATGAGTGAAGCTTCAAAATACTCTGTCCTTATGGATCTTTCAATTATTCATTCATTTGATAATCATGTAACAAGTGCCTACACTATGCAAGTTTCTGGTGAATTCCTAATGATGAATGAGACATGATCCCCGCCCTCAACAAAAGTGTACTATATCAGAGATGCTTTTAGAGAACACCAATAGCTAATCGACAAGGGAAAGTTAAAGGGCTCTAGGGGAAGGCATACAAACAAAATGTATGACAGGGTGGAATACAAGAATATTTAAGTATAATAAGGGTTCAAGAAGGCTGCACCAAGAGAGTGGCATTCTTACTGTAGGCTCACAAAGGTACACTACCTATATTAGTTATAAGCTTTTATAAGTCTTTTAAGTTCAAGAAAAAACTTTAATAACAACCTAGAAAATCAATACACTTTTGAAGCAGTCTAAACAAGCCTGTTTGGATACAAGATTTTCAATGAAGCAATGTGTATTTCATTTTCCTAAATATCAGTGTTAATACTTGGGCAGAATAATAATTTGGAAGCTAAGACTTACTGAGTGCTTCCCAAGTACTCATGTGCTCTATTGTTCTGTGTACGTTACATATAGTAAAACATTTAATCCTTCTGACAATCCTGTGAGGTTGGCAACTATTATTATCTGCATGGTAATATGAGGAAACTAAGGCAAAGATAAGTTAAATAACTTGTCCAAACTCATACAGATAGCAAACGACAGCCCTGGGATTCAAATAAAGGCAATCCACTGCCTGTGTCTGTATTCTTAACACCTGTGCTGTATTGCCTTCTATTAATCTGATGAAAATAACTTATTACAAGTTATTAATGAATGAAAACGCCTTCACCTTCAGAGAAAACATAAACATGCAATGCCATTTAATCTTTCAACCTAAAGAAGAGACTAAGGCGTCATTTTATGATACTTCAAGTCATCGAGAGAAACATTTCTGGGACAGAGGATTTTTTGATGCCTTTCAATTTGCCTATTTATCCCTAGATTAAAAGCAGAATGAATATGCTTGAATTAAGGAATATTGAGAAAGGGAGAAGTTGAATCCTGTAACGGTGAGTTGAGACCAGGTGAAGGTGGGTTTTACTGTTGAGGATCTCTAGTGGCCAGAACACGGACAGACTACATTGGAAAATAAGAAAAGAGATGCCACAACAGAGGCATGGACTATTTAAAGAGGTCTAGAAAAGTGTGAAAAGCAAATCTGAATACATCATAATTTTGCCAAATGTCCAATATATATCACTCACAAAATCAGCAAATGCTTACATGTTATTTTTATAGCCCTTTGCTATCTTGGAAGAGTGAGCCAGCCCTCCACCAGTGAGCTATTAACATTTGGAGAACAGACTCTTTATTGTATCTTCATGGGATTTTCACAAAAGGTTTTGTTGTTAATGGTGGTGGTGGTGATGGTGTCTTGTTGGTGGTTTTCCTATTTGGCTTAAATTGAGAATGCTACATATAAATTGTTTCAAAGATCTATTTAAGTGTGAAGTATCCCATGTAATAATTTTGACCATATTATTATGAGGACATTCCCCAGGTCTACTGTGGCTCTCTTCCTGCTTATATCCAACTTATTCTGACCTTCTTTCAAACCACTCCTATCTTTTCAGTACAGGAACCAAGTTTGCCTGAGTTGGGAGTATCTGACTCAACTTCCAACCCTCACCATCCCCTACATTCGCCCTCAGGTTGGCAACAATAATGTTAATAATAAGAGTATCAATCTGACATTTGTAGATTATTTCATAGATTTCAAATTGTTTTACATATATTATTATGTCCACACACACACATACAGAACTCCAGAATATAGGTATTATTTAAATAATCTCCATTTTAGGGATGGACCGTAGATTGTTAGGATTAAGGGACTTGTTTTAGGTTAAGCAAGTTATAAAAGAGTAAGAAGCATGGCTCCATGGCCTGGGTTCAGCCTTTACATAGGATCATGCAAACAATGCTCCCCCCTTTCCTTTTCCTTCTCCCTACTTGGTGCTTAGTTTATTAAACCTCAGGGAACTTATCTAAGATATACATAGTCTTCCAACATTGGAATCCATTTTCCATTAGAACCAAAGTACACAGACGCTGTGGTAAGGCTTTCAAGGCAGCCTACAGACACCCATTTAAACTACAATTTACTAAACAGATGTACATTTAACAATTATGTAATGTTTTACTAATAAAATTAAAGCAAACAGAGTAAAGTGATTTAATACACCTGAATTTTTAACTGAATAGAAACTTCCAGCAGTTTTCTTTTGGTTTGTCATGTTATCCTGTTCAGGCCTGATGAGGAAAATGCTCTTGATAAAATGGTCTCAGCTAAGAAATATTATGAAGTAAATAAAACTCAACCTAAAAAAAAAAACCAAAACACACTTTAAAATCTGCCCAATCAACCTTTGAAGTACCTGTGATTCGCTTTCAGAATCTCAATAAACCTCTCCGAGTGGTTTTCAGACCCTCTCCATGTCGCGGGAAGGGGGTGAGTGTGTTTGGGTTGTCAAAGTAACTGGCAAGCCATATGGGCAGGTAAAATGTGGTGCCTGGAGACGCGGGCCCTCCCGCGATGCACAGCACAGACCCACACAAAACAGATGTAACCGCCTAAAATTGCCAAGAGTGATCACTCTTGGGAAACACTGAAAATGAAACCTACTTCTATTCAGTTAAAAATTCAGATGTGTTAGTTACTTTACTCTTTCATTTGGTCTTATTTTATTAGTAAAACATTGCATAGCTGTTAAATATATACAGTAAATTGGTTTGAATGGGTGTCTGTAGGCTGCCTGGAAAACCTCACCAGAGTGTATGTATACTATGATTCAACTGGAAAATTAATTACAAGTTTCAAAACACCACCCTACCGTACTGAAATCTGCCTATGCCTGCTGATCACTCTTTTCCTCACTTTCTCCGTCTTTACCTATAAGTTTCTGGCTCTCAAGAAAGAGTCAGCAGAGTTTATGATTGCGGTCCAGTTACACAAGATGCTAAGTAATCAGGATGGTTTATCAGACTGTATAATCTCTGTATATTCTGAGACTCTTTCCTACCCAGGCAGAGAAGGAGAGAGAGAATGGCAAGCAGTAAGACTGTAATTCTTCCTTACTTCTAGGGACTAACAAGAGTTAGTTCTGGCTACTTTCACTAAAAGCTGTTCCTCTGCTGTGAATAGGTTTATTTTCTGCTCTGTATACTCTTCTTTCCAACTGTTTTACATTTTATATTGGCTTCAGAAACTGCTGGTATGAACTACTGAAAGCAAGATTAGATTCAGGATTGCCTGGTTTTGTACAGCCAGGCTCTCCTCTAGCTTTTGCCCCTTTTCAGGATGACCTAAGATGATACGTCTTGTTTTTGTTGTTTTTTTTTTTTTTTCTAATTCTGCCTCTTCCTTTGATCCCACAAAAAGTTGGATAAAACTTTGTAATCCTATTCGAGATTAGAGAAACACGGTCTGAATGTTCACAAATACCAAAAGGTGAGGGCGCCCTCTGCTGGTGAAGAAATGTTCCAAGGATGGGGGTTCAGTTCTTCTTGGTCATGGGAAAGTGACCTGGGTTAGGGTGAGACTGGAGACAGCTCACAGGCAGGAACATTCCCTAAAGGAATGCTCTGGAAAGAATCCTTCAAGAATGAGCACCAAGAAAACTTCTCAGATTTATCGGGCTCCATCAACGCTTTTCAGGGAGTCAGGGCAGCACATTACTTAAGTTGATGCCAGTTTGTGATACCAGTCAGTCTCTACCCAAGAGTTATACTATTGGCTTCAGGCCAAGCCCATTACTGTTTTATCATTATTTATGATTTTCTTGAGAATCAGATACTTTCCATTCATCTGGAAAAGGAAAGAATTCGTCTTTAGGTTTTTCATTCTCACAAGATTAGTAGGATATGCCTCTATAGGAACAGCCCCTAGTGTCTGACACCAGGTCACCACAGGGCCTGGAACATCACCGTATTTAAGGACTCAAATTCCTTCTCACTCGCCTTTGTCATTTGACTTTGCTCTAAGGAATGGTGCCAATATTTCAGTTTCCCATTTGCCTGCAGTAGCTGCCTAGTTAAGGCTCATCCATTGTCTCTCAGAACTCTGAACAGTGACCTCTCACTTCCAGTCTTCTCACCCTCAAATGCATCCTTTTCAGAGTTGACATGATTCTCTCTCTAAACCATAGAACTTCCATGTCATTCTGTATTTAAAATCCACAGGATGAAATCCATGCTCTTTTTTGCCTTCTCCATGCCTTCTTGCCTGCTCTAAATTCAGAAAGCTGCTCCTGTTAGGGGTGAATGATCCCACTCATCCTCCTACTTCTAACTTCTGAACGTGCGTTCAAGTTGTACCCAATACCTAGGATGACCTTCCTGGTCTCACTCTCCCTTCATTTGGCTAACTCCTGCTCAGCATTGTAGGCTGATCCAGGCTTTTATCTCCTCTAGGTCCCCCTCCGTAATACACCAACCCTCTCAACTGGATTAGTGTATATGTCAGTTATTCCATTTTACTCATTGCGATATAATTATCTGTATATGTTTGCATCTCCATTAGACCCTAATGATAGGAAGTAGCAGACTCATCTTAGAATCTCCATCTTTGTGGAATAAAAGAATTCATGAAGTATGGAAATATGAATCTAATAAAAACATGTACTCAGACCCCTTTTTATATCCATATGACCATATCAGGACCCTGGTTCCCCAGACCATCTTCTTCATCCTGGAAAGTAAGTGGATCCAGATGTCAAGAGACACTGCTTTTAAACCCATATAAAAGGAGACACCCCAGGAATGCTCCCAATATGGCCACCGGCTGTCATTGTCCCTCATAAACACAATTCTTAGAGGCCTTGGCTGGATAAGATGTCCTCCTCATCATAGAATCGAAAACCAGCAGTGACTGAGGTTTTTGAACTAGAAGTGTTCATGTTATTCTCCCTGCCAAAAACCCTTCGGTTGTTCCCCAACATCTATAAAACAAAAATTCAAATTCTTCTGCCTGGAATCCAAGGCCTATCATAACCTGTCTGAAACATAATTTTCTGGTATTTCTTCCCTTTCTTCTGTTACACAGAACCTCTGTTTCTCCCCAGATCCTATATTATATTTTCTACCTTCAAAGCCCTTGCATGTGATATGTCTCTGGAAAACAAAAAACAAACAAACAAAAAACAAAAACAAAACCTCCCTTTTCTTCATCATCACTTTAAAATAGTTCTAGCCATTCCTCAGGCCTCAGGGCTGAATCAGTCCATTATAGCCAAGAGTAATCATTTCCCGTTTTCCTGCTCTGAACTTCTTAGTTAACATTACATACTTAACATTTGCATAGTTCTTTATGGCTATAAAACTGTCTTATATTTTGATTACTCTTTTCAAATATTGTCATATCAATAGTTAACTTGGCATCTCATAAAGGTCAGTATATTGTCTTCATACATTTCCATGTTACCATTATTCCCAACCTTGCCTATTGTAATAAACATAATAAACATTTGCTGATAATATTGATAACCATATTTGGGTGTTTCACACAGAAAAAAACCCAAAATCAATATCAAACATTCATATATAATCTGAGATGAGTTCCATTCATCTAGACCTTCTCAACCAGACATATATTTTCTATAAAAGTAATAACACATCTCTTGACATTGCCAGGAAAGGGAAGTTGACTATGTCAGATTAATAAGCCAGAACTAACATGAAGACATGACTGCTAGTGAGACAAGCATGGGACGACAATGGGGGGGAGGACCAGGCATTGATAGGCAATAATAACCACCCCACACACACACACACACTTAATTAACCACAAGAATATGGTTTTTATAGAGTGTACCAGTGGTCAACAGGTTGGCAAGAAATTAGCATCAGGGAAGTCCAACAAAAGATAATAGAGTCTTGTAAAAGATGCACAGAAAAAGAATGACAGCATGGAAGTAGTACAGAACCATGGTTAAGAGACCAACATTTGATGACAAATATATCTGATTGAATCCTGACCCTGCTGTCAACTTTTTGGAAATTAGCCTCCTCAATTTAAGGAACCTCCCTTTCCTCATTTCATAGCTTGGTCTCAAGAATTAAATGAAATGTAAAAGCACTTACTATGTGTATGGTAAACACTCTATAAATATTGATTGCTGTTACAAATAACAACAGTAATACTATTATTGTTTTTTGTTGTTATCAATTGAGAATTTAAGGAATTTAGAGACAGAAATTCCAGACTAGAGGCAGGCAGTGAACTCCAAAAACAACTACTATCCATTGCTGGGCAATCTTGCAGTAGCAAGCATGGCTAGAACCCCAGTAGAATCAAAATCTGGAGTTACAGTCAAGGCAGAAACACATTAACTAGATTTGGTCTGCAAAAGGTAAAGACTTGGTGTCAGGGACAACTTTCAGCTATTAGAACTAAGCAGTTAGGCACAGAGGCAGACTAGTTACGAAGGCAGAGAGACCAAAGTATAACTTCTTCAGTGCTCCTCAACCTCTGACATACGTGCACTCAGAACAGCATAAGGGCTGAGCCTCCTGATGAAAACCAAGTGACTGGGGCACTGGGATGGGGGAGGGGTGACTGGGCACTGGGATGGGAGAGGGGTGACTGGGGCACTGGGACGGGGCAGGGGTAATTGGGGCACTGGGATGGGGGGAGGGGTGACTGGGGCACTGGGATGGGGGAGGGTAACCAGAGCAAAGTGCAAACGAAAGCTGATATCAATTACTGAGCACTGTATTTGTCAGAGAAACAGAACCAAGAGGGGGTATAAATATAGGGAATTGTCTCATGCAATTATGGAGCCTGAGAAGTCCTAAAATCTGTAGTTTGGCAAGCTGGAGATTCAGGAAAGCCAGAGGTTTGGTTCCAGTCTGAGGCCAAAGGCCCAAGAACCTGGGGAGCTAATAGTGGGAGTTCTAATTCAAGTTCAAGTCCAAAGGCAATTGAAGACTGATGTCCCAAATCAACAACAATCAGAAAGCAAATTCTGGGGTGCCTGGGTGGCTCAGTCGTTAAGTGTCTACCTTCAGCTCAGGGCATGATCCCAGAGTCCTGGGATCAAGCCCCACATCAGGCTCCCCGCTGCACTGGGAGCCTGCTTCTTCCTCTCCCACTCCCCCTGCTTGTGTTCCCTCTCTCACTGGCTGTCTCTCTCTCTGTCAAATAAATAAATAAAATCTTTAAAAAAAAAAATCAAGCAAATTCTTCCTTACTCAGTCTCTTTGTTCTATTCTGGCCTTCAATGGATTAGACGAGCCACACCCACATCAGGGAGGACAATCTACTTTACTCAGTGTACAGATTCAAATGTTAATCTCAGCCAGAAACATTCTCACAGACATCATGTTCAATCAAACATCTGGGCACCCTGTGGTTCAGTTGACACATAAAATCGACCAACCATCACAAGCACCTGCTATTTACCAGGTATTGTATGAGGCACTGTAATGGCAGGCACCATGGCTTACAGTCCACAGCAGTGTTGTCACTAAACTCCCAGTTTTGATGGAGATGTTCTGTGTCAGTCAACATAGTAGCCACTAGCCATGTGTGGCTATTGAGCACCTGAAATGTGCCTTACATACCTGAGAATGAGATTTTAAATTTAAATTTTAATTCTTTTAAATATAAATAGCCACATATGGTTGGTGGTTACCATATTGGTCAGTACAAGTCTAGGAAAAGAAGGTAATAGGTAAACTAACCAGTAATTACAAAATGTGAGACTTATCCAGGAAGAAGGTTGTGGTTGAGGGGTGGTAAAGCAGAACTTATTTACACAGAGTGGTCAGAGAAGGCCTCGTTGAAGAAGTCACCAATGTTTAAGCTAACATAGAAGAAGCACCCAGGTAAAAAAATGGAAAGAATAGGGATGACTGGGTGGCTCAGTTGGTTGACCATCTCCCTTCAGCTCAGGTCATGGTTCCAGGGTCCTGGGATCAAGGCCCTCATCAGGCTACCTGCTCAGTGGGGAGCCTGCTTCTCCCTCTGCCGGCTTCTCCCTCTGCCTGTGCTCTCTTCCTCTCTGATAAATAATTAAATAAAATCTTTTTTAAAAATGGAAGGAATAGATTCCAGGTAGGAGGAACCTAATACACAAATGCCACAAGGCAGGAAAATTCATATTTGCTTTGAGCAACTGAATAAGCCACACTTGACTAGAGGGTGATAGAGTATGTCGTTGAAGAAGAAAACAAGGGCAGCCTATCACAAGGGTAGTAGACTACAGAAGGAGGTTGGATTCTATTTGAGGTATTTTATAATTACACAGTTCTTAAAGATCACTATGGCTGATTGCTGTGGAAAATACATGAGCCTGCAAAGGGAAGCTTCATGTGTGTGTTTGTGTGTGTGTGTGTGTGTGTGTGTGTGTGTGTGTGTGTGTGTGTGTGTATGCATGTGTGTTTGCTTGCTTGAGTGGATTTGATAGTTTGGTTCTCCTCCTAATCAGAATATAATCTCTTCAATATTAGTGTATATTTGTATTCAAAAGGAATATACATTTTAATCAATATTAATCAATCTAAATTAATAGCATGCCTATCTATACATATGTTCTTTAGTTTTTTTAGTACAGGAGAAAGGAAACAACCTCCTAAGTATGTTGATAATAGGGAAGGATTCTTTAGTTAGAACTATCTAATAGACACACTTCTAAGAAGTATCTATACCAGTTACATAAATGAAATAGCTGCATACAAACACCATAAGATTATCCTTAGTCTCTTGAGAGAAGTCAGTTTCCCAGTGTAGATGAAAGAAAGAACAGGAGGAACTTAAAACAAGTTGAAAAGACAATCACGAAACTGACTAATGTCAAGCAAAGGGGACCCATGGAGAAAGATTAAAACAACTGGAATTAATTAATTAACCTAGGGAAGAGAGATTAATAAATTTTTCTGAGGATACATAGAACCGCTATTCAGAGGATGAGGTCTAGTTAGGTTGCATTAACACTGGAGGAAGAACCGAAACCAGCAGACAAACTGCAGAAGATGCTATTTATGGCTGTGAAACTAAGGAATCAGTGAGGAAAACAAAGCAATGTCCTTCTGTGGAGGTCTTTAAAACCGAATAGATTCTCATCAGTCTCATTTGAAAGGTTTAAGTGTGATCCTGCCTAAAGGGAAGGTGATGAACGAATGACTTTTCAAGGTTCCAGCCAGTCATCTCTATGAGAACACACAGCTGATTGTGTGCTGTGATTTTCTTTTGTTTACCCATATCTTATTGTTTTACACCACCAAGTGGCCACGCTGAGTAGAAATGTTACAGATTGTGAATATGAACGTAGGTCTTGAGAATCACCAATAGTATACTCTCATAACCTTAGAACTGCACAGTCTGTTTAGAAATAATCAATATGTAAAATCACCTGGCACGAAAATGCTTAGACATTGTGATCCTTGTATGGTATTAATCTGAAAAGCAAAGCTGGTACCTAGCTTGTAATAAGATGTTCAAATTCTTGTATTGTGTATTTGCTGTTCTGTAGGAATGGGATTTGATTCAGGATAAGCTGAGTTATGACACAAAAATCTTTTATTTTAGATACATATATATTTAAAAGCCAGATTTTGACCCTTTTACACTTAACAGATGTATTAAGTAAATTAAATGTGACTTCAGAAATACTTTTCTAAAATGACCTCAAATATCATATCAAAAGAAAAGTATAGTATGCTTGCAGGGAAACCACAGTTGTTGACACATGACTGAAGACATCACGTTAGAAAATAATTTTCGATACAACACAATAGGCTAATGTGCTTCCTGGTACCTTTCCTCTAGTTTATGTAAAAATTACATCAGCATCCATTAGCATTTACTAAACTCTCATGTGAGCTAAATGTTGGATTTTACACTGGGCAAGCCCACCCTGTCATTCCATTCCCATGCCACCTCCAGAACAAAAGCATTTTTATATATGAGCAGTGAGGTAATCCAGGGCCAGACTCCTTCTGGTAGAATCTTAGTAAGCTACATAACTTTATAGCCCTCAGGTTTTTGTAACAAGAATTTAATTTTTTTTTTACTTAAAAAAATTAGAGAATGTGTGGTCATAAATTCAACAAATATTTATTGTGTGACTACCACACCAACACTGTTCTAGGCACTGGGGATAGAGCAGTGAATAAAACAGACAAAACTCTGGGCCCTCAGGAAGCTTGCATTCCAGGAAAGACCCAGAGAGTAAATATTTTAGGCTTTGGTATGGATGGTATTGCAATATGGTCAGAGTAGTCCTCACTGAGAAAATAACATCTGATAAAAACCTAAAGTTGATGAACAAGAAAGTCAGCGGGTTGTCTAGAGAAAGAATATCCCAGAAAGAAAATCCCAGAGGCAATAGCGTACCTGTTCTTTTTGAGCAACTGCAGAGTAGACAGCTTGTCTGGAGCAGAGTAAATCGGAAACGAGATCAGAGACCAGGTGACAGGGGGCTCAAATGCCATTTTAAAAACTGGTTTTTATTATGAGTGAGATAAGCAGCCTTTGCAGTTTTAAACACAGTAGTGATCTGCTCAGGAGCACTAATTTTAATTTTTTTTGCCTGAGAAACTGGATGGATGGTGAAAGACTATTAGAGCTTGGGGAAGGGAAAGTAAGGAGGGTTAGAGTCTCAGGTATAGAAATGTTAAGTTTGGAATACCTATTGGGTATCCAAGTAGAAATGTGAAGAAGAAAATTTCTACAAGTCTCGAGATCAAAAAAGAGATTTAAGTTCAGGATAAAAATGTAAGGTTTGTCAAACCACAGACTGTATTTAAAGCCACAAAACTGGTGAGATCCCCAAGGGATTGCATATAGAAAGAAAGAGAAGGGGTCCAAGCTTTGTGCCCTTATGGTAGAAATCCAGGGAGATGAGAAGATACCAGAAAAGGAGACTGAAAAGAGCAACCAGTAAGATAGAGGGAAACCAGAAAGAGCAGAGTTGTGGAACCCAAGTGGGAAAATATAAACTGGAAGAGGGAACAAGCAGTTGCATCACTTGCACCTGAGAGTGCATGCAAGATGAAGACTGAGAATTGCACCATTGTTTTAGCAGCATGGAAGCCATTAGTAGCATTGACAAGAGCAGATTCAGTGAAGTAGTAGGAATGAGAGCCTTGCTGGAGTGAGTTAGAAGACAGCAGGAAGAGAGAAACCAGCGGTAGGGAGTGCACACAGCTTTTTCAAGGAGTTTCTGCGGGTTTGTTGTTTGTTTGTTGTTTGTGTAGAAGGAAAGAATTAAGATGACAACTGGAAAGGAAGCGGATCAAGAGAGGCTTTGGGGATGTTTTGTTTTAAGATGGCAGAAACGATAGCATTTCTGTGTGCTGGTAGAAGAGCTCCAGGAGAAAAGAAGAAAATGAAAAAGAAAAGAAATGAGAGAGAGAGAGAGAATGAATTACTGGAGCGGTTCCATGGGTAGGATGAGATCTGATGCGGAAGTTGTGGGTGGGTGAGCGGATCGCGTTCACACTCTGCTATGTAAAACGCCTAACCTGGTGCTCAGCACTAGTAAAGGCTCAAAAGGGACAGATATGAAGCCACCCACCGTCACTTAAAAGGGGCTGACTCACGTGATCCTCCAGTCCCTGTGCAGCTACAATATGCAGTAGATTAATGAAAGTAAGTTGAATGGAACAGTGACAATGAAGCAAAGACATTTAGAAGCAACATTGAATCACACTGACTAGCCTCCAGGAGATTGGTCTAAAGGCAAACAGAGATACCTAAAGGGAAGTAGGAAGAATGATGGCCACTGTTTATATTCAGGTCATCAGGTGAGTCGGCCAGAACCAGGATCCCACAAGGTACTTGACTCCTTGAAGATGCTCTAAGTTGATTAATTAATTATCTTTGCCCTTTATAAATTCAGCATGATGAAAAACCCCTGTCTCTTGCCTCACAAATAGTGCATGGTATAATTTTTTTTCCATGCTCTTTTCATGTTCTTCCACTGAATTTTATACTGATTTATAAGGGCTAAGCTGTAGGGCAGAGCTGTGATAGGGAAGCAGACAAAGGGAGATGGCTGGTGAAAACATAACTGCCACTTCCACTGGGAAGAAAATGGGGTTGAAGCAACTACAATATAAATTGTGTTCTAACATTAAGAGAAATAAGCTATACTTATGAAAAATATATTAACAAACGTAGATTTCTGAAACCATACTTTGTAATTTAATACTAGTATCTTTTTACTATTATAGTAATTGTGCTTTGCTAAGGTCAAGTGATAAATTTCAATGAATCTTAATTCTTCACTTGTTTCAATATAAATTTGGAGATATGTTCCTTTGGAAAAAGACTTGAGCCCCCAGGTGTAATAAAATCATATTTAAGAATGTAGCAATTTGACAAAACATCATTACAGAAAGAGCAACTTTTAGAAAAGAATAATAAAAATACAAAAACTTCTGGTTTTACAATGGTGAACTCGAAACCAAACCACCAAAAGCATTAAAAATGCAGGAAAGCTCTAGAAACCCACTGTCATGGTCTCTCTTTTTCTCTCAGCATTGTTCCAATCTAAGAATGACAATCACTAACATGATAGAAACTATCAATTTAGCTTTTACTTTACTCAAGCCACTGTGCTTATGATCCAGGATCATCTTTTACATTTGTTGCATGTTTCAAAATTGTAAAGTTTCTTTCTTGAACGCTGCACAATAATCTTAGTACAATGTAAACGTTGTCCCCAAAGAGAAAAATATTTAAGGGAGACTGTGGCCAGAATATATAGAAGCTGATACCTAACTGTTGACTGATGATTATATCAATGCTTGCCACCTGTTGCTCAACCTCCTAATTTATCTTAGAGTTAGGCAAACTATACCAAATCCAGGGTACCGTATATTTTCGGAAATAAAGTCTTATGGGACACAACCCCACTCATTGGTCTACTTATTGTCCATAGGTCATTCCACAAGGCAAAGTTACCACATGGCCCACAAAGCCTAAAATATTTACTATCTGACCCTTTACAAGAAAATTTTACCCACCGCTGGTTTAACTAATGGCTGGTCCTCTCATTAGACAATGTTTGTTGAGCCATATATCTACATATCCAAATGGTAACGGAAGGAGGAATCAGAGTGCAGAATCGAGTCGTCACCTAAGAGTACCCAACTTCTATAAATATGTATCTGCTGTCTTTGAGAGTGAGATATTTTACATTTTTCATTGATTTCCTAAATTCAGAATTTATTAAACGAATTTCTATTAGGTGACAGGTACCTAAGTAGACTTCCTATTTAGGTAGTCATGAGAGGAAAATTTTTCCAAGTGTTTCTATCAAGTGCAAATTTTGATATTCACTTTTGTCCCCTCTTGTCTGTAATTTTTGTAACTTTTTTCTACTTCTTACGTATTCACACAACATCAAAACTTCCTAGCTCACTTTATCTTATCAGTAAACTAGGGCTTTGAAAAACATAAAAGGGTTCTTAAAGGATTTGTTATTCCTAAATTATTGTCATTTATTTTGAAATGTCAGTGGACAGCTCTTTTCCAATACCACATGTGTAAAAAAATATGTTGAGCTGAATAACCCTCCAAATGGTGGTATTTTTTTCCATTGTTATTTTTTAAAGTCCTAATTTTTGTCTGTCCTGAGCAAGAACCTAAACATTTTAATTCTTCCAACAGAATACCATAGTAAGTTTATAGCTGTTGTGCCTTAGACAACCTATATTTAGGGAAGGAAAATTTCTAATTCAATTTACAATGATGTCAAGAAACAACACGTAACTGCAGGCAAAGATAAGAAAAACATTCAGGGGTACACCGTGATAGCTCTACTTAAATAAACTTTTGGTACTAGTGATTAGATACACAGGATTATTATATGTTTAATTGGCTAACGTGACAATTTGGAATTACTTCTAGTCACATTTAATTGGATTTGGAATCTCTGGAGAAAGGAAATAGAGAGGCCTAGCAGAAACAGTCATAAAAGTAAACTGTTTTTCCAAAGGATGGTAAGCAATGAATTAATAACAGTTGCACAATAGTTTTTAATATCCTCTCAGCTTAATAAGACTAATTCAGTGGTTGTACACACTAGATACTAAAACCAATTCAATTAAACACAGAAATTGGGGGAGGGGAGTGTTTGTTGAATTGGAAATTTTTTATTTTTACTTTTAAGGAGGCCAATTTAATCAGAGGTGAATAACCTTTAATTCAGGTAAAGTCAGATATGCTTAAATAGCAGTACGATAGTTAGCTCTATATGCTATGCTAGGTTTGAAGGCATTTTAGAGTCCATAAAATATGTGTTGCTCTATAAATGTTCTGAAGCTTAATAAGGGCCAACCAGAACAACGCATTCCTTCATAGTCTTTAAGTATTCTTACACTGTACAAGCAGAAAAAAACTTCTAGAAGACAAATGGCTGGCTGCCTGTCTTAGAGTTTTAGTTTAGATTAAAAGAAAAACAACAAAACAAAAACAACCCTACTTTCTACAGTCTAAAATGTGCCTGGGCTTTGCTTAGTATTAAACTAGTCAAATTTATATATTACAAAATCTTCTTCCTCAGTATATACATATACTACCTGTTATGGTTTTCCTTCTGCCCTATAAACTTGTGTTTTGTTTTGTTTTTAATTGTCCTTGTCTTAGGAGTGCCATGATTGCTGACTACATGTTCTGGCTCTGTGGAGGAAGTGAACAGTGTATAAGCAAGCTCATCAAACTGTATTGGCAGGTAAAAATTGATGTCCCAATGAGGGAGGAGGAGTCCATCTCATTTTTAGAACCAAAATGAAGGATTGGTGCTTAAAAGACTGCTGAAAAAGGTAGCTCTGGCCATATCAATCAGAAGGACACTACTCAGTAATAATGTATCTATAACGAAGTAGATTTTCTGTGACTAATTTTAAGGGCAGAATTCAAGATTGTTAACCCTTGGGCCATACTTCAGTTTTACAACCCAATATAAATTTTAGACATCCCAGGAACTATTTTCCCAAGCGTGCTGCTATAATGACATGGTCCTTTAAAATACAAACATTGTATTTTCATAGATTCTTCTTGATCTAAGACCTGTAAAAGCATACGCTAGAAGTAATACTAATTACATATAAAGAAAGAATGCAAAGATCAGTTGTATTTGTTGGGTAATATTTAGTGTTTGGAACACCTAACTAAAACAAACTGCAGATGTTTTTTTCTCATTTATTATTCAAAATGGCAGCAATAAGTCATATCAAAGGTCAATTAGATCTCAATAAGAGAATCACAATTTCTTAGAATTACAAAGAGAATTTAGAATTTACTGGTTCACTCTCCTTCACAATACACAAGTCTATTCATTTCCTATCTGCTCTCAGCAAATTGTCAATAACTTTCTGCTGAAATAGATCCAAAATGAAAAGCTCATTTAACTCCAAGAAACAACATCCAATTTGCGAATTATTAAACTGTTTTCTGCACGTAAAGTAAATTTCTACTACCTTAGAACTTCAATCCAGTGGTTCCCAGTAGGGCAACATGGACCAAAAGGAAACCCATTTCCAAATGAAATTTTTTTCAAATATTTGAAAATAAATTACAAAAGCCAAGTGCCTCCATATCTTCTCCTCTCCGGACTGTGTGGGGCCTTTTATTCCTCATGCTTCAAGATGATTTAATTTAATTTAATATGAACCTTTCAAACCAACTAGAATAAGATCTGCTAAAACACAAATATGAAACTGATAAATAACCATCAATAATCTTTTGATGCTTCCTGATTTTTCCCATATTTTCACTACTGTGCCTTGGCCCCCAGTTTTCTGTCTTTATATCATGTGTTATCTTTATTAGACAGTAAAGTGCTAAGTTTATCATATAAAAAGCTCAATAACTTATATGGTTCCATCTAAATATTTGGAGCTTAATTTACCTACAATAAAAAATAAATGTTTACATTAGTCCTACTATACTTGAGACCTGTGATTATCTGAAAAAAAAATTGACCTTCTAGTGAACAAAATTTTAATCTCAAAAAAATTTATTAACTTGATGAAGGGAATCTGGAACATGCGAAATAGTAGCAGTCACTTATAGTTATGTAGTTAAATAGTTGTAAAGAATTGATAGATGTAAAAATATAAGCAACTAATATGAGCTACAGATACAATAAAGGAAGAAGACATTTTATTAAAGGATTTCAGAAGCTTTTGGAGAGAAGTGGGAAAGGAATTGAATCTCAAGGATCAGATATAACATTCAGCAAGCTTGGCATATAATAGGTCCCAAATGATTGTTTGATTTAATTTATTCATTCACTAAACAAATAAATATTGAGTATTTACTGTGTTTTCTACATCACACTAGGAAAAAATAGATCCAGTGTCGGTGCAACTGGTTAAGATTTACTGTAAATAATTTTTTTCTCTTTCCTTTAGCTTTCAAATAACACTAATATCCCCATTTTTATTTACCTCAAAGTAGGAAAATAATCTCCACTTACCAATACATGCATGTTTGCTATACAAAAAGGAGGAAAACAAATACTATTATTTAACTCTTCTGTATTAATAAAAGATAAGAAAAACATATTTCGCTTTGTATTCTCTTTTTCTCTTTATTTTTTTATGATTTTTTAATCCCCATCACCTATTTAACCCATGTCCCCACCCACCTCCCTTCTGGTAACCATCAGTGTATTCTCTATATTTGAGTATGGTTCTTGGTTTGCCTCTCTCTTTTTTTTTTTCCCTTTGTTTGTTTGTTTCTTGAATTCCACATATGAGTGAAATCATATGGTATTTGTCTTTCTCTGAATGACTTATTTTGCTTGGCATTATACTCTCTAGTTCCATCCATGCCATTGCAAATGGCAAGATTTTATTATTTTATGGCTGAATAATATTCCATTGTATATATGTACCACCTCTTTTTTATCCATTAATCAGTCAACAGACACTTGGGCTGTTTCCATAATTTGGCTATTGTAGATAATGCTGCTATAATCATTGGGGTGCATGTATCCCTTTGAATCAGTATTTTTGTATTCTTTGGGTAGTATGTATCTAGTGTGATTGTTGGATCATAGCACAGTTTTATTTTTAATTTTTTGAGGAAACTCCATATTGTTTTCTACAGTGGCTACACCAGTTTGCATTCCCACCAACAGTGCAAAAGGGTTCCCCTTTTTCCGCATTCTCACCAACACCTTTTGCTTCTCGTGTTATTGATTTTAGCCATTCTGACAGGTGTGAGGTGATATCTCATTGTAGCTTTGATTTGCGTTTTCCTAACAATAAGCGATGTTGAGCATCTTTTCATGTGTCTGTTGGCCATCTGTAGGTCTTCTTTGGAAAAATGTCTATTCATGTCTTCTGCCCATTTTTAATTGGATTATTCATTTTTGGGGTGTTGAGTTATTCTTTTCCTTTTTAAATTTGAAGCAACTTGGCATATTGGAAAAGAGCCCTCGTTTGGAATTCGGGTCTGATTCAGTCCAAGATCTAACACCAAATAGTTATCTAACCTAAGGCAAATTAGTCTCTAGAGGAACTTCAACTAGAAAATAAGAAATGACTAGCAGAAAGTTTTTGAGAAGGTCTATTCTTAAAGTTCATTTTAACACTGAAATCTAATATTTTAAGCACATCCAAAAATGATGTCACACATATTAAGATAAAAAGAAGTAACATAATTAGAAATTTCATCCTGCAGATAAATTCTGTAAACTAAACCCCTCTAACTAGCCTCAACATTAGCACACCACACCATTCTCACCAGTTACATACTTCCTTATACTAGCCTGCCTCTCCCTGATCTTCATTTTTTTTTAAAGATTTTGTTTATTTATTTGACAGAGAGAGAGAGAGCCAGTGAGAGAGGGAACATAAGCAGGGGGAGTGGGAGAGGAAGAAGCAGGCTCCCAGCAGAGCAGTGAGCCCAATGAGGGGCTCGATCTCAGGACCCTGGGATCACGCCCTGAGCCAAAGGCAGACGCTTAAGGACTGAGGCACCCAGGCGCCCCTCCCTGATCTTCATTTAAATGTATATATCTTCCTCCTTAAAATCTGTTCTGTCCTAATCAAAAGGGGCTTTTGGACGTTGCCAGAGAGTACCTAGTCCATGCCATCTTTAAAGACAGTGATGCTCTACCACCCAATCTACCATGGCAATTGAATTTAAGAATGTTGACTATATGAATGCCCCCAAACATCACAGACTAGAAACTGTACCTGCATATACATTCTTAGACATCCATTTAGGCTTAAATACTACCTTTGTAAGTGATGAAGTTATTGTACATCTTCCTTTCAACCATGTAAAATACCTATCACTCTGGTCAGTTATTCTTCTTAGAGGTCTTAAACCAGAAATGGAAAATTGGGGGATGTAAACATTTGAGAGCCAGTCTACACCTACTCTCACAAATTGTTGGCTTAAAACTCTTGGATACGAAAGAATAGACCTTTACTTTGGTAAGCTCAAGAACACTTTTCAATTGTATTAGGAACAGTTTTCATATCATCAACCCAGCAAGAAAAAAAGGCATCAAACCCTGCACTACATGACAGCTCACACTGGAATATATCACTCTGAATAAAAGTGTTTGCACATGTTACTCTATAATAGCATCACCTCTTCAGAGCTAGAGAGGGTTGGAAATAACTTGTCACAGCCGTACTTGCATGCATGCTTCTGCAACCTGATACCCAGTCTCCTATCATCAGCCACTCTCCTTTTCTCAAACACCTTAAGACCTCATCACAATTCTGAGCTAATTAACAAAATGGAAAATTCCTTATCAGGCTTAGAATTAGCTATTTTGAAGCAGTGACCACTCTGTATTTATACATTGCTCCTAAAGTAATAATATTATTTTAAGAAGATTTTTACAGTAAACTAGAGTCCACCTCCTAAGCCCCTTCCCCTTAGATCCAGGGCTGGATTTAATAGCATCGGGAAACAAACATGACCTCCACTCCTGTTTCCCTTTCCTGGTTTCCCACCTTCACTTTCAGCCATGCTGTCAGCCACATGGATTGTCTGGTGTGTGGCTTTCTCTCTTGCAGTGCGAGTAACAGAGCCAACTCCGGTCTGCACTGCTCAGCAAAATGGAGTGAGAAAAGATGATAACAGCTAATTTTGCTGCAGAAGTCCCACAAAACAAGTGCAAAGGAGCCCCACTAAACAGGGGCAAGCTGCTTGATCAGCTCATTCTTCACCTTAATTGTTCTTTTTAAAATTTCGTTCTTTCTTTTTTGAGTCACAAAGCCCACCGAGAATCTGATTCCATTTACAAGCATCCACCTAGAAATAATACTCATAAACATATACACACAAAAAGAATGTGCTTACTATTTATCTCATTGCATTGGAACTCCTACACATAGAATACAAAGAATTATAGTTTTATCACTCTTATGAAAGGTTATGCAACTTTTCTGGAATAAGAAATTGAAATATATTTGACATCCCATCAATGTCAAAGTTTCGTTTTAATAGCAATAAGAGGTAAAACCCTGATTCACAAAGTTTTTTTAACAGCAAATGGAATCAGAGCTCCTGTAGCTCACAAGATCTCATATGGAGAGGCAGGCATCAACAATAACCAAAATTCACATTACATCACTTCCTTTGTTCTCAGGTCAATGAGATTATCTTTGTTAAGTCTATATCATCAAAGTTATATATATCAGCAATTTGTTTCAATATTAAAGCCATCTGAACAAAAAGTGACCTTCATAAAAGATAAAGCCATTTGCCAAGTGTCTGTTGATTTTTGTCCCTAGAAACTCCCAGTAATTCAGTCTCACCTCCAGTATTAAAAAACTTATATTGTTGGGGCACCTGGGTGGCACAGTGGTTAAGCGTCTGCCTTCGGCTCAGGGCGTGATCCCGGCGTTATGGGATCGAGCCCCCACATCAGGCTCCTCTGCTATGAGCCTGCTTCTTCCTCTCCCACTCCCCCTGCTTGTGTTCCCTCTCTCGCTGGCTGTCTCTCTGTCGAATAAATAAATAAAATCTTAAAAAAAAAAAAAAGAAAACTTATATTGTTATTTGACTCCAGCAACCTCATTTAGGGTAGCAGCTTGACCCAAAAAAAAAAAAAGAAAGAAAGAAAGAAAGAAAAAAGCTCATAGATTTTCAGCAGCACCTCTAATAGTAAATTCAGCATTTTAATCAAAAGAATTGCTTCATTTATGTGACTAAGATATCAGCCATTATAAAGCTAGCCCTGGAATGAACTTCTCACTATCAATCTGTTCTAAGAAGGAGTTTTCCTTTCTCTTAAAAAATTTTCAAGAATTAATTAAACTAAATCACTTCTAAATTTCTTCTCTGAATTTCCAACAAACTGCTCTATTAAGAAAGAGCCTCCTGGTGTGTTCTTGTATCTTGACAAAGATCTACTGAAAAGGCACTGATTTGAGCTCTTGGCTCTGAGGAAGTTGAAGACTTTCACGGCAATTGGAAGACCTCTTTTGGGATTGTTGGAGGGGCTGTTGACACCAACACAGGCCCCTGTAGAAACCTGACATGTGGAGCATCTTTCCTTAGGGAAGCAGCAAAGGCTGAGGCAGTGCCAACTTCACAGATCCTCCATCTGTGCAGAGAACACCAAGACTTCCCATCCAATTCCACTCGTACTTGGCATTGCATGTTCACCATCTTAAAGATATCAATGGCCTAAATGGCTTCCAAAGAGGGCTCACCAACAAGCAATTTTTCTTTGGTGAAATTAGTCTACTCTCAAAGGACAAAATCAGGAACTGGCTGCACTGAGATGCAAAAGATTTTCCCCTACCATATGCTTGAGGAAGACAGTGCACAGTGTGTGGGCCCTAAAGCCCTGGCATGGCATTCAGGGGTTCAACAGACCACAGGTTAAGTCTCTTGTGTACTCCTTCTCTTTTCAACAGCTCTTTTTCTTTTTGGTATTGGGCCTAATAGGAGACATTTGTCGCTTCCAAAACTCAAAGCAAAAACGAACACCCAGAGCGTTCATGTCATATAGTTCCTCCTTAAACTGCACTATAGTCATTCAAACGTGAAACCTTTCCAATCCAGTGTATGCAGACTACTCTTAAATTAGTGGGTACTTTTCTTCTTTAGTTTCAAATTGTATTTGTCATTCATACTCATTCAGGAAAAATTTATTGATCAATTATTAGTGACTGTGTGTTAGGCACTATGCTATGCATTAGAAATACAGCAGTGAACAAAATAGATATTGTCCTGTCTTCAAGAAACACTTATTCTAGCACAAAATATTTATTAACAAGAAAAACATCTGGTACTTAAATTAGACACCACTTCTTCTCAATCTGTTTTTCTTCCACAGTACTATCGAAATGCATTGCAAATAGGAATTCAATACATATTTGTTAAATTCAATTAACCAAATTAAATACTATTTTACATGAAACTCGAACCAATAATGTCAAGAATATTTTGGAATAGTTTTTTGTTATTTAAACAAATTTAAGCGGGGCGCCTGGGTGGCTCAGTCGTTAAGCGTCTGCCTTCGGCTCAGGGCGTGATCCTGGCATTCTGGGATCGAGCCCCACATCAGGCTCCTCCGCTGGGAGCCTGCTTCTTCCTCTCCCACTCCCCCTGCTTGTGTTCCCTCTCTCGATGGCTGTCTCTATCTCTGTCAAATGAATAAATCAAATCTTTAAAAAAAAATTTTAAGCAAACGTGTTTATATAAATTCAACAAGTATTTCTGTGTGTGTGTATACATATGTGTGTGTTTGTTTTAATTTCACAAATGTGTACAACTCGTTGCTTTAATTGAGTTTGGAATTTATCAGAGTATTTGGAAAAGGTTACAGATTTCCAATAGCCTTTTGTCTCATGGGTTTCTGTGCTCATGACGTCTCCATGCAAATTCTAAGGTTTTATCTATTAGCTTCTTCTTTCAAACACAGCAATCAAGACAGCAGCAAACTAATGGATTTCTCTGCCCTAACCGGAGAATGATACAGATAACTTAGCACTGAATGTTATTTGATCCCTTATATCGATAATGGAGACTAACTTTTTCACTCCAGTTCTTTGTTTTTCTTCTTGATACTGCAAAATTATCCCAATATTAGTCATTTACATGATACATATTTATGATATCTCAACTTCAGAGTAAAAATAAAATCTTCAACATGAAATTACAGGCAAAGTAAGGTCAAAGAATCAGAAATTTTTTTTATTATTTTTAACAAAACACCTACATATTCTGGAGAAGAAAAATGTGTTCTCTCTAAAGATTTGCTTCCATGTGAAAAATGTTTCCACAGAAAGGAACAAAATAAAAATGCCGTATGAGCATTTCTCCTAATGGCCTTTGTTTATAGTCAATTTATTTATTTGTTTGGCCCCATTGGGCATACAGTTTATAAAATATTTGGACAAGGAGTGTCTGAAAGTAACCCAAACTTTATTGTATTTAGTTTAGATATAATTTTAGAAGCACCAAACTCACTCACCTAAAAATATTTTTCCTATCAACTGTCATGTGTCATGCTTAAATTCCCACCATTTGGCACTGAGTCTCTTATCAATCCCTCATCATATGCCGAAGAAATTTTATCTGTAAGTGTTTAACTCATTAACGGGTGACTCCTCAACACAACTGGGAAAATTATTTTGAGACTTCTTAGTCCCTTTGGAAACATAAAAGCAGAATCCTGAAGGAACAAGATGGAAGGAAAGGTAAGCCCTGATAAGGAAAGGTGACAGAATGTTCTGAATATAGGGAATGTAGGCTGAGCAGAGGGACTCTAAGGAGGCAGTGGATATATGTACTCAACTCAGAAAGGAAAGAAAACAAAAGAAAACAGACACTATAGAGCAGTAGAAAGAAGTCAGGCCTAAGATTGACAAGCTGTACCTTCTAGTTCCAATGCTAGAATTCAGTTTTGAATAGGTCACTTCATTTCTGTATTAGTCAGCCACTGCTACAATCCTGATATGTAACAAATCACTCTTAAATTCAGTGGCTTATCAAAATAATAAGCAGGTTGGCTTATCAGTCATGATTTGGCTGATCTAAGCTGGTCTTGGATGGCCTTGACGAGGCTTAGCTCCAAGTTGCAGAGAAGCTCAAGAATGATACACATGTCTCTCATCCTCCTTTGACCAATGGCTACCTGATGTCTGTTTATCTTATGGCAAAGTGAAGAATTCTAAGAGAGAAAGCAAAACTATATATGCACATTTCAAGTCTCTGCTCATACCATGCTTTTTAATATTCCATTAGACAAAGCAAGCCGTATATAGTCAAGGCCCAGGACACGGGGTAAAATTCTTCTGTTCACTGAAAAGCCATGACGAAGGCATGGATGTGATATTGTTATAGGGAGGGGGGAAATTGAGACCAGTAACTCAATCTGCTGGTTTACCACAACTGCTCTGGACTTTAGTTTCTGCTACTGTTTGATGACAAAGTTGGCCTAGGTCAGTGGTTCTCAAACACTGGTCTAGTGACCAACTGCATCAAAATCACTTGGGAAAATATTTAAAATATTAGATTCCCAGAGTTGGGTGAGGTTCTAAAAACTGTCTTTGTCTACTGCCCCCTAACTAAGTGATTCTGACGCACAACCCTGAGCTAGATGGTTTTTAAGGCCATTTATGAACTTTTAAATTCATGACCAACTTAGCCTACCATAGAGTTTATCTAGCGCTTTGCTAGGCGCAAAGTTAGAGTGTCAGAGTACCTGCACAGAAAAAATCCCTAAGCCCCAGATTCTCCCCTCAGTCCCATGATATAGAAGCCTCTAGTAAGTGAGGCAGCCTGTACTTCCTCTTTTTAAAGGTTACCTGCTCTCCTCTTCTCACCATGATGTAAGTCAGATTTTTCTGCCCACTTCCCATGCCCAAAGCAAACTCTCTGGCTGCCTCAGGATTCCTTCCTGCATTCAGTTTTACATCTAGACAACAATGGGCATTGCAATCAATTTTAGTCACTTGCCTACAAAGAGACTTGTCCATTAAGCTAGGCAATATTAAGATTCTCATTTTATGAATTCTCATATTTTTCAGTTATAAGACAGGCAAAAGAGGAAGTGTCCAAACTGAGATGATAGGTAAAAGAGAGCTTCTTTTCCTGGGTCTTGGAAAAAGATAAATGTAGAAATGAATTTCTCATCTAATTATTCATTCCTGTTTATATATTCTTTAATGATATGTTTCCATGGTTACCAGCGTTGTTAAATGCTGCCTGTGTTTCACTTTGCTTTGATGCTATTTGAGGCAGTATGCCGGTAGGAGAGGTTCACTTTTAAATGAAAGGTGTAATTGAGGCATGTATTTGATCTAAGTTTGAGTGTTCCTGTGAAGAAGATAGTGACCGTGACATTATTTTCTGTTTGTATAGTTTAGTGTAGTTCTTCCATTGATGTTCTGTGGGTGTCCCAGGCATTAGGAAGGAAGAAAGGAAGCAAAGGAGGGAGGAATGGAGGAAAGAATTCATGTGTACATTTCAGTACTATTATATATATTTAGTGACATTGATTTGGCCAGACTGTCAAGTAGGTAAGGTTGCTTTTTACGCGCCCCTTCCTCTCTTCTCCCCAAGCCGTCGCTGTTCCTCACACCACCTATACAAGCCAAGAGCCACAGCCTTCTTTCAAAAATGTGTCATATATTCAGTTACCTCACCTCAGTGTGAATCTGCGTCAGAGTGCAACCTTGTCAGAGGTTGTCCGCTTTTGAAGCCCTAATTGCCACTGAGAAATCCACAGCTCTATCCCCTGCGAAAACAATGCCAGGCATTCAGATCATATAAGAATTTGGGGGCAGGGGAACCTGGGTGGCTCAGGCATTAAATGTCTGCCTTCAGCTCAGGGCATGATCCCAGCATTCTGGGATCGAGCCAAACATCAGGCTCCTCTGCTGAGAGCCTGCTTCTTCCTCTCCCACTGCCCCTGCTTGTGTTCCCTCTCTCGCTGGCTCTCTCTCTCTCTCTGTCAAATAAGTAAATAAAATCTTTAAAAAAAAAAAAAAAGAATTTGGGGACAGTGCCTTAGAATGGGCCCTGCAGGGGGACAGCATATGTCACTTGTATATCAGCCACCTATATGCTAGTTGAAAATTCAAGCTCATTAGAAAATAAGAGCATCACATCAAATAAGAAAAGTAATCCTCAGCCACACCTATGAAAATATTTACCTAGTACTCATCTTCAGAAATATATATATATAATCATATATATTTATATGTTTTTTTAATGGTGTCTGTTTGGTTCTGTAGAAATATCAGTGGGTAATGGAGGAAACTCACACCATTTCAATAGTTAGCTTTTCCTTTTCTCTTTTTCCATCCTAAAAAGCTTTTTGGGTTTCTGACAGTCCTTAACAGAGAAAGAAGTAACCTCTAAATTTCTTTTCATTTTCTCTCATTTGAGAATGATATGGGTTTCATGGATTTAAGGCAGTTTGGGCCTTCTTTTACTTGAACAAATTTAGGGATAGCTATTTGGTTCCCAGGAGTCCTGCACTATTTTGCTAAGTTGTCATGAGGTTATTTTGTTTACTTAAGAGACTTTGCCTTCCAGTTTAAATTTGCGAACATGTTGATTCCTTCTTTGTTTGGTTTGCATCTAAAAATCAAAAATTGTTATGATCCAAACCAAATTTAGAGATTTTTATAGTTATCTTTTATATTTCCCATAGATTTGTATGGGTTATTGATTTACAGGCTTGCAGAGAAATTGAGGTCATTTTTTTTAGCAGCTGGAGATGCAGAATAACTATTCCATGAAATCATGAAATTTTTTAAGCTGTGTGCACCCAAGTATAAAATAATCTGTGAAGCTCAAAGCTTTTAATGTTTTTATTTATATTCAGCCATCTTTTTGATGGCATTCCACACCAATTAAAAGTGAATTTTCCTCTTTTCTTGAATTAACACAATTGTATTTTCCTCACTAATTTTTGAAGACTGCATGCTTTACCTGTACTATAGTTTCTGGTTGAATCATTTTCTTTTTCATTTCTTTTTCATATTTTCTAATCTCCCCTCTTCTAGATAATGAGGCCCCAGCATTTTATATGCCTGTCTTCAACAAGTGGCACGATTTACTTTTTTTTTAGGATCCTAAAATAACTGTTAAACTGACCTATTTCTATCCAAGACAGCAAAAGTGCTATTTTATATACTGCGATCTACACCAGGAGTCAACAGCCTATGAGGAACAATAGCCCCCAGAAAACCTTGGGAGGACTATTTCAAGCCCAAACCTAAAGAGATGCAAAACACCATAATTACCATGGCAAGTCTTCATTTTTCTTTATTCTTCATCAGGTGGGGGTTGGCTTGCTTTAACATTCATGTATAAAACACAAATCAGAGAAAAAATTGGAGACTAGATACATACATAACTTGGAAGTATAGTGACAGGTCTCTTAAAGATAGTACTTCATTTCATTTCGTCTAATATCACTTGAAGTTGTAGTTTGCCATTGTCATACAATGTGTGTGTGTATATACATAATAAATACTTGTATATATATAGGACAGGTCCATCACATTTTTCACAGAGGCAATTATGCCCCTTCTGAGACCTCTTGATGATGAAAAATTGCATATAGAAGGATACCTGCCCCATAATAGCATTCTTCTGCAATCTCTTACCTCCTAAAAAATAAAAGTCCTCCAGGAGGGAGTGATAGCTTGAAAGAGAATAATTACAGACAAATGAGAGAAATAAGAAAAAAGAAGAAGAGGTGTCTGGTTGCTGGGGCAAAGCTGAAACTTGATGGAGAAAAGAAATTATGCGGCTGTAGGAGTATACGAAAGACAAACTTTGAGTAATAGCACTATAAAGACATTTTTTGGCACAGCACACAGTTCCTTTTACTGGATCCCCAGATAGACCATCATCCNGAAAGACAAACTTTGAGTAATAGACTATAGCACTATAAAGACATTTTTTGGCACAGCACACAGTTCCTTTTACTGGATCCCCAGATAGACCATCATCCCTCCTTGGGTCTGTGTACCACCAGGGCCATGGAGCTACTAGCTTCCAGGATGAATAGTTCCCTCATTGGAAGGCTCTATTAGAACATTTTTCTTCCTGCTAAGGATTGCACTTCTGCCCTCCGAAGCTTTATGGAAGCTATAAACCTCATTTGTGAGTCTGCACACCATAAATGGCTCAGAGCAAGAGGCTCTGACTGAGATAGAAGTGACTTGAATCCCAGCTCTGTCACAAAGTAACCATGTGAAGTACTGCATATTGTATCATATAAAGACTGAGTTTTCCTAATCTTTAAAATGGGATAATGCCTGTTTTCCAGTGTTGCCTTAACAAGTAAAGAGAATAATGTATCTATAGCTCTTAGCCAATGCCCAGGCACCCTCCTATAATTGATAAATGAGTGTTACAGATTTATCAGTAGATTAAATGAAGTCTACAACAGTAGCTTGCTCTCTGATGACAGAAAGTTAGTCCCTGCAACTTATGTCTTGTCTCCAAATTAAACATATTTGGATTCCTTCAAATTCTCCAAAATACAGTTTTTCAAGGGCATCCTAGACTTTTCCACTCAAAGGTGTCTTGCATAGTAGCCTAAGAAATAACTGCTTGGTGGAAAAAGCAGTACACGTCTAGGAACCAGGTCACCAGATTCTTGTCCCAACTCTGCCATTAATCAGCTTTGTGCACCAGCAAGCCCAATCTAAAACCACCAGTCAAGAAATACAATCAGAAAGCAATATACAGTTAGGGAAAGGAATATCTACCTTCATATAATTAAACTAAGTACAGAGAAGAAATGCACAATGACAAAAAAGGGTCCCAAACTGTGTTGACATTTACCACTGAACTTAGAGGCTAAAGCCCATTAGTAATACCCGTTTGTGCTTATGAAATAATTACAGGTAATGTAGCTATTTATTCCTGGGATACCTTTTGGTGATTCATTTTAAGTCATCAAGAATAAAAGCTCTGTGGCATCCTAAAGAGTCTGGAGGCTGCTGAAACCCACACTTGTAACTCTGAGTTTCTATCAGCTGGTATTTCTCTAATGTGCAAACAGAAAATTATTCAGGGTCTTTAGAACAAGAATGTACTTTAAATTCTATTTATAAATTATATGTGCTTTGCCATTAAATAAGCTAGACCAACCCAAGCACATTATTATTTAAGTTGCTTTATCAAGAAGCCTTTCATTTAATTTTTGTAAGTGTTTCTTTTTGAGACAGGCATGCTTATTGAGAGCATTCCTTAAATCTAATGAGGGGCTTGTAGGCAGAGCAGTCTTATTGTGGCCAGTAGGTGTGAAGAATGAATATTCTGTTTTGTGTTAGAGTTATTGTTGTGAAGAGGATCTTGACCTGCTTTAGGTTTGGTGTGGTCTATTTGTTTCTCTGTTAGAGTCAAGTTCTTACTGTCTTTGAAGACAGGAATAAGATAATCATGGAGAAAGAAAAAATAAAGTAAAACTTGATCTTATACCTCTAGGGATTTGCAATCTAACTAGAAGGATGAGAAGTCACCGGGTGGAAAAGAAAGCATTGGTTTTGGAGAGACTTGCACTCTTGTCCTGCTTCCTTCTCTTATTTTGTGTGACCTAAGTCACCAGAACTCAACAAGCCTCAGTTTCCTTGGTTATAAAGTTGAGTGATTTTAAAATAATATCTTCGAATCCTTTCATCTCTTTAGTTCTGTGCTAAAGGGGCATAGAAATAAAATTTTGCTACCAAATATGATTAAAAATTAATACAGATTAAATTTTAGGCATTAAATGCTGTAGTTATTCAACTAATGGAAGCATCATATATAATCAAAACCTTAACTCTAACCCTAACCAGACTGGATAGTGGACAGCAGTATACACACGCCCCCACCACCCCCACACAATATATATATACGGATATATATATATATATATACACACACACACACAAACACTATATATACACACACACACTATATATACACAGTGTATACTGTGTGGGTGTGGGTGTGTGTGTGTGTATATATATATATATATATATATACAGTGTATACACATACACTGCAAAACTAAAGTAAAATTAAATGCCTTAGAACTTAAAATGATATTTATTGTGGCTATTTTTAAACAAGATGGATTGCAAAGTAGAGAATTCATAACAGTTATATAAAAGTTTGCTCACCTTGGTACAAGTAACCTTTTCGTACTATCATTGGTCATTTCCACATACTGCAAATAAAAATTTAAATATCTTGATTTAAACTGCATGAAGACATAACTTTCACATCACTGGACTGATAAATGTAATGGCAAAGCTGCCAAATATTCCCTTATATTGCAAAAATACAGAACTCACAGTGAAGGTTGTTTAATAAAAGAACTCCCATAAATACAGGTAATATTTCAGCATTAAAATGCTGATCATCAAGGCAGGGGCAAACAATCAATTATTACATATTTTATTCTGACAAACCATTATATTAATAAAATCATCATAAAAATGTCCATCTTGGCTATTGCATAAGTGATATAGTGAATAGGTTTATAAGGAATTCTCAAGGTAAGATATTTTGCTCTTTAGATAAATTTGCTCTTTAACTTAATTCTAAATTTCAAGAAAATTGGAATCTTTCAAATTGAACTCATTTATTCAAAGGATTGAATTAGAAAATTGTTGGTTACAAAAATTTTCTTTTTCCATTTTCTAGAAAATTCTAGTCATCATTCAAAATTACATCATTATTAATATGATAACAAGAACCGTATTAGCCACTAAAGACTAAAGATTCCCATCTCAATTATTTGTAGCTTGCAAGTAGAGCCCTGCTTCCTATGTGTCTAATGCTAACTCTGAAAATAATATAATCATAATATTCATTCACTAGTAACACCTACTTAGATGGACTTTGTGAGGATTAAAGGAAATAGGATATAAAAAAGCATTTCTCACACTACTAAGTGAAAAGTTATTTTCTCTCTTAAAATACCATGTTTTTTGTCTACATTTTAAATAATACATAAAGCTTAGTAGAAAAAAATAGATTATGAAAGAGATTCAAATTTTCTTTTATTATTGTTTGTGAATTAGGATCAACTAACTGTTACAACAAACAACTCCCAATATTTCTGTAATTTTAGACAATAGTAGTCATTTTCTCACTCATGCTGTAGTTCAATGTGGGAGTTCAGGAGATTGGTTCTCCACAAATCAGCAATAATGAGAACCCATAGTTCTTCCACCATGTAGCTCCATCTTCCTCCATGTCCTGAGAGTCCTCCCTCTTCAGGAAGCTGATAGAGAAAGAAAATGGAGGATTATACGAGGCAGAGTTTTATTCGCCCAGCCTAGAAAGAGTATCATTCCCACTTATGTTCCATTGATCCACGCAGAGCCACATGGCTACACTTAACTGCAAGGGGGTCTGAAAAATGCCAACTGCATGCCCAGGACCCATACACATGTATATGTTCTAAAATTCTATAGCACTCACATATACTGCAAAACTAAAGTATATTAAACAATTTAGAATTTAAACTAATGTTTATAATGACTGTCTTAAACAGGAGAGTAAAACCCAGGAGGTAAAACCATAATTTTTGAGGAGAAAGTGAAATATAATATTTGAAACCCCGATTCTAAATTCTATAAAATTAAAAAGCTGTTCATCCTGAAAAAAGTCACTTAAGCCTCTTCAAGTCACTTAATTCATCTCCAATTCAGTGAATTGGCCTGGAAAATTCCCAAGGTTCCTTCCAGATATAATCTTGTAAGTAAAGCAATTTACTGCAATTATGGTCAACCCTGATGTTGGAAGCATTAAAGGAATAATTTGATAATAATCTATAATAATTTGATCACATTTTCTAATTAGAACTAACAAGATTTCTGCTACTGAACCACTATCACTGGACACATTGTTAAAAGGTTGCAGTTTGTCCAAATCCTCCAGAAAAAAAGCAGGGGGGAAAATTTCATAATCCCATCATCCTGAAAATGTTTGTGGTTTGTAGTTTCTGCCAGATTTATCCTAGGCACCCTGAGTGCTCTTAAAAATTTACTAGGAAGAAGCAACCTTCTTGGATTTAGAAGAGGGAGTGCATTTTGTTTCTTTTTCGCTAGTCATCTTTTCCCTCTAGTTTGATGACTTTTCCTTTACTCTTGATGGAGTGTCTCTCCTTCCCTTGTCTCCCCCATCATGTCGCTTGTTATAAAATTATCCTGGCCAAATTGATTTCTGAGGTAGCAAATGGCTCTTTTTGCTTAGCTAAAGAATAAGGAGAAATTATTATGTTACTGTTTGTAGAGGAAATGAGCTGCCCACATTCATTCTTGGTTTATGTAACTATAAGGTTTAAAACTTGGTAAATGTGAGGATAACAATAGAGAATTATTAGAAGCCCCAAATGTAAACACCTAATTTCAAAGCTCTTTGTGTATGTAGCAACAGAGAAAGCATAATTAACAGCAATGTACACTTACCAACAGGACATGTGGACTGTCTTCCATATTCTTTGCGCACGTGAAACATTTATTGACACCAGAGAAACTCACATAGGGAAAGAATAACTCAACTGCAGAAAATTTTTGTCAAATTAAAAAGTATCATTTGAAATCTACGTTTATTTTTAGTACAGCTTATTTTTTTAGTTTTTATTTACATTCCAGTTAGTTAACATACAATGTAATATTAGTTTCAAATGTACAATATAGTGATCTAACAATTCCATCATCACCTAGTGCTCATCACAACAGGTGCACTCCTTAGTCCCCATCACCTATCTAACCCATCCTTTCCACCTACTCCCTTCTGGTAACCATCAGTTTGTTCTCTATAGTTAGGAGTCTGTTTCTTGGTTTGCCTCTCTCTCTCTTTTATTTCCCTTTGCTAGTTTGTTTTGTTTCTTAAATTCCACACATGATTGAAATGTTTTTCTCTGACTTATTTCTCTTAGCATAATACTCTCTAGCTCCATCCGTGTCATTGCAAATGGCAAGATTTCATTCTTTTTTATGCCTGAATAAAATTCCATTGTATATTTATACCACCTCTTCTTTATCCATTCATCGGTCAATGGACACTTGGGCTGCTTCCATTTTTTGGCTATTGTAAATAATGCTGCTATAAACATCAGGGTGCATGTATCCCTTTGAATCAGTATTTTTGTATTCTTTGCATAAATACCTAGTAGTGTGATTGCTGGATCATAGGGTAGTTCTACTTTTAATTTTTGAGGACCCTCCATACTATTTTCTACAAGTGGCTGCACCAGTTTGCATTCCCACCAACAGGGCAAAAGGGTTCCCCTTTTTCCACATTCTCACACAGCTATTGTTTCTTATATTATTGATTTTAGCCATTCTGACAGATGTGAGGTGATATCTCATTGTCGTTTTGATTTGCATTTCCCTGGCGATAAGTGACGTTGAGCATCTTTTCATGTGTCTGTTGGCCATCTACATGTCTTCTTTGTCAAAATGCCTATTCATGTCTTCTGCCCATTTTTAATTGGATTATTTGGTTTTTGTGTATTGAGTTGTATCAGGTCTTTATATATTTTGGATATTAACCTTTTACCAGATGTGTCATTTGCAAGTATCTTCTCCCATTCCATAGGTTGCCTTTCAGTTTTGTTGACTGTTTCCTTCACTGTACAGAAGCTTTTTATCTTGATGAAGTCCCAATAGTTGATTTTTGCTTTTGTTTCCCTTGCCTCAGGAGACCTATCTAGAAGAAGTTGCTATAGCCCATGTCAAAAGATTACTGCCTGTGCTCTCTTGAAGGGGTTTTATGGTTTCAGGTCTCACATTTAGGTCTTTAATCCCCGTTGAGTTTATTTTTGTGTATGGTGTAAGAAAGTGGTCCAGTTTCATTTTGTTGCTGTCCAGTTTTCCCAACACCATTTGTTGAAGAGACTTTTTCCCATTTGGATATTCTTTCCTCCTTTGTCGAAGATTAATTAACCATATAACTGTGGGTTCATTTCTGGGTTTTCTGTCCTATTCCATTGATCTATGTGTCAATTTTATGCAAGTACTATATGGTTTTAATTACTACCACTTTGTAATATAACTTGAAATCTGGACTTGTGATACCTCCAGTTTTGTTTTTCTTTTCCAAGATTTCTTTGGCTATTTGAGCTCTTTTATGGTTCCACACAAATTTTAGGATTGTTTGTTCTAGGTCTGTGAGTCATGCCATTGGTATTTTGATAAGAATTGCATTAAATGTGTAGATTGCTTTGGAAAGTATAGGCATTTAAACACTATTTGTTCTTCCAATCCACAAGCATGGAATGTCTTTCCATTTCTTTGTGCCATCTTCAGTTTGTTTCATCTGTGTCTTACTGTTTTCCAAGTACAGATCTTTGGCCTCTTTGGTTAGGTTTATTCCTTGGTATCTTATTATTTTCGGTGCAATTGTAAATGAGCTTGATTTCTTAGTTTTTCTTTCTGCAGCTTCATTAGTGGTGTATAGAAATGCAACAAATTTCTTAGTACAGCTTAACTTTTTACAAGCTGCAATTCCTCACCTGGTCTCTTCCTCTGTTTATCTTCAAAATCAAGGACAATTTTTCAGTGTTGATAAAAAATAGATTACAATCCATATTTTAATAGCTATGATTATTACAAAATATTCTAGTGTTTAAAATTTCTTAAGTATAATTTTTCAATTTACAAATATTAGACTCTTCATGAAAGATAAGCCCAACCCTATATTATTACATTAATACCACCACAAAATGAAAACCTGATATTTTAGAGCCTAATCCAAACAGTCAAAAATTCCCTCTGTTTTAGTAAAGCTAATATTTTCTAGTTATTTCACTCATGAGTCATTCAATAATGTACCAGAAATGTGTTATATATATATATAATACATATTATATACATATATATAATATATATAATATGTATTATATATAATGTATTAAATATAATACGTATATATAATATATGTGTATATATAATACATATATACATACATATAATACATATATATAATATATATAAATGCTATGTATGTAGACATACGTATACATATACTATATATTCTGTTCCTTTACAAGAACAATGTGAGGAGGTTCAAAGCCTCAAGATTGTCTGTAGAAGAACAAAAACATTAGTACATTAAAATACAAGGATATGTCAGGATCTGGTGAAAGAGTAATCTGTATTCTCATTCTCCATGTTATGGTATTTCTTCTTGAGCTTATAATAATGTCCTTTGAGAAAATATCTCTATGGAGAATTCAAATATTATTCTTACATACACACTTATGCTCACTCACCCACCTCCTTACCCATCTTCAACATGGAGGGCAGAAGCCACAAAAAAGATCCCATTTCTACTGGCTCTGATTAGGGAGAAAGGGAAACCGTGCTCCAGCACATACCCTCCCAAGTGGAGAGCCCTGTGAAAGCCTAAATGCAATTCGTTGAGCCTCAAGCCAAGAGTACAGTGCCTTAAATGAACAGATCCAGCTGCCACACAAAAACCACACTTCTGCCACTTGCAAAAAAGCTGGTATAGGCTCTTGGGCATGAGTCTTACTGTCCCTGTCCCTGTCCCTGCTGTGAAATGGCTTAGCAAAGTTACCCTGCCAGCAGTCACTTAAGCTGCCAGCAATTGGAAAAGAAATGGGATGGAGAGAGTGTTTTCTTCTATCCTGGCCTTACTGGGATACTGTTAATGTCTCCCTGGAAGCAAACTAAAGTATTAATAATTTCATTAATATTTTTTGATTCAGAATTTAAAGCAAAATACCCTTCATTAAGATATTTAGAGAGACCATCAGAAAAGCTGTTTGAGAGTTAGGAAATATTATGAGCTGAGTTGTGCACCCCCTCCCCCCAAATTTGTATGCTGAAGTCCTAACCAGGTGCTACAGATTGTCATTGTATTTCAAATAGGGTATTTACAGTGGTAATTAAGTTCAAAAGAAATCTTTAGGTGGTTCTTAATCCAATATGACTGATGTCCTTATAAGAAGAACAGATTAGGATACAGACATACACAGAGGAAAAACCAATGTGAAGACACAAGGAGAAGCTACAGAGCCATCTGCAAGACAAGGAAAGAGGCCTAAGAAGAAATCAACCTTGCAGGCAACACCTTGATCTCAGACTTCTAGCCTCTGGAACTACGAGAAAATAAATTTCCATCTTTTAAGGCACCCAGCGTGTGATACATCATTACAGCAACTCTGCAAGCTAATATGGGAACAGTCTACAAAAGGTAGAGAAGTCAGATTGCGACCTTTAGAACTGAGGTCTGAAACAGCTTCCCTCTTCAGCATATCCTCCATACTTATCTAGGTGTGACTACTTACATTTTTGGTGTGGGCAGGCCATTCCCAGATTGGTTCCAGCAGTGAACCTATGTAAGCCCCAAACTGGAAAATTATTCTCCTTCTTAGTATAAAGGATCTTTATTTTTGCTGGAGGACCAGAACCTGGTGCCTGAACACCACGTTTGAGTTCTCAGTCCACATCTCTGAATTCCAGAGCTTGTTAGCCTTCCAAAGCTGGCACTGAGGCCTCAGCACCCAGGTCCTGTTTCATGTTCATAATCCATTGCTACCTCCACTGAGTGCTGGTTCTGGGTTTGGAATCACAGTTGTATTCTTTGTTCCCAGGCCAATTCCTTAAACCTGGGAAGGGCAATGTTGTGGGCAATGTAAATTCCTTCATTCAGCCATTCAGAAATTTGCCCCACAACAAATTTAAAATGTAAATTAGAAAGTTTACATAATTTTCTAATGAGTCTCAGAGAAAGGAGGACACTTTGTATCCCGAAAATGCTTATAAAGCTGCTCTTTTACACACAATATAGATGATCATAGAGGCCATTCGAAGTCACTGAGAAATGGATTAGGCAGTGAACAAGTTAAATTACATTTCTCAGCTTAAAATCAACTCCTTATTGCTCTTAATATCAATCAGAAACTTGTTTACAAAATGCTATGCCAGTAATAATATAAATTGCTGTTTGTTAAATGGTTTTTCTTTTGTTGGACAGTTCAAATCTATGATTTTTCCTTAAGGTTGTTGGTCCTCTTAGTTGTCACTGAAAAAATTTATTCCTATAAATAAATATGAATTTTTGTAATATGCTTTTATGCTATTTTCAGAAAAATGAGATAACTATGGACATTTCCACTTTTTATTCAATGTTTAAGCCTCATTAGAAGGAAAAGTAGGAAAGGAATAAATTCCTTTTAAAACTTCACATAACTTTCTTTTTGGTCTGTTCAAACAGTAACGAACCTAGTTAAAACAGGAAGCTCAGGGTGATGGCAGGCTTTATCAAGAAAGGTACATGAGCAAAGAAAATTTAAAGAAATTCTTAAATGGCCAATCCATGTCAAGTGCCTCTTGTGATCTGGAGGGAAGGGAAGCTTTAGTGGAAGGAAGTTGAGAAAGGTTTTTCTTATTCCAAAAGGCTTTCCCACTTATTGGAAGAAGAAAAAAATGTACTTCGTCTAGTTTGTGTTATTTATAGAAAATACTTAGATCTAGATATTTCAGTTAGTTTTTTTAAATACAAATCGCTCATCAATGTCTGTTTGAGAGTAGGATCACTATGTTAGACTTAAAAATTTGATTTTTTAAAATCAAGTAAAAATGACACCTCGGAAAATAGGACTTTTATTTTTATCTTAAAGCAAGCTCAGTGTAGAGGTGTCTGTTTACAAACTTTCTTCATTTAATTGGTTTTCTTAATATGAAATAGTATTCCCAGAACTAATTAAAATTTTATTCTAATGAATATTCAAGACCAAAATATGTTATCTTTGCAGTACAGTATATAGATTTTTAAATCATCCATAAAGGTAATTATATTTTTTTACATTCTTAAAAAGTCATTTATTGTTATTGATGCCAAATGGGTTGTTTGCTTCCTCTCAGGCCATGATTGAAGAAGCCATCACCAGAGCGGAATCGTTCTCAGTTATGTATACACCATTTGCAACAAAAATCAGAGCTGATAAAATAGAAAAAGTAAGAGAGGTTTTCACAAAAACTCATCCTGCATATGTGGAATATATCTACACAGGTAATATTCAAGTTGTCAGCTGATAGTTTATTTCCATTAAAACAAATACAGGGCCATTTCTAGTTTATTTGTTCATTGTTTCAGTTTTAGGAGTACATTGTTGGGGTCTTTTTTTTTTCATTTTATTGTATTATATTTTTTCATCATTATATATGCACTTTTAATCCCTACCACCCATATCTCCCATCTCTCCCCCCCTCCACCTTCCCTCTGGTAACCATCATTTTGTTCTCTATAGCTAAAAGTCTGTTTCATTGTTTACCTCTCTTTTTTTTCCTTTGCTCATTTGTTTTGTTTCTTAAATTCTACATAGGAATGAAATCATATGGTATTTCTCTTTCTCTGACTGACTTATTTTGCTTAGCATTAAACTTCTCTGGCTCTATCCATGTTGCTGCAAATGGCAAGATTTCATTCTTTTCTTATGCCTGAATAACATTCCATTGTGTATATATATATATATCACCTCTTCTTTATCCATTCATCGGTCAATGGACACTGGGCTGCTTCCATTTTTTGGCTATTGTAAATAATGCTGCTATAAACATCAGGGTGCATGTATCCCTTTGATTTCAAGCTTTTGTATTCTTTGCATAAATACC